>NW_021773491.1:31790-32791 GCF_005508785.2 Acyrthosiphon pisum | reverse complement strand
AATTTACTTTCATTTATAAGCCCAGGACTATGAAAAATCTATTCCAAAATGATGATACAGTTAAATCAAAATTGTCGTTTTGCAGTTATGCAAAATATGAGTAAAGATATAACACATATTCAAAAAATTGAAACAAACTTTCCAATAACCCCAGACTTAAAATAAAAGTAAGATTTTAAAATGCTGTTAATAATATTCTAAATTGAATTTAATACAAATTACTATTTAATGACAACACCAATCATTGAAAGAATTTTATAGTTTTACTAATTTACTATTAATAATTTTATGTAAAAATTTTTTTTTTAATATGTTATATTTGGCAAATAATTAGTAGTAATAATTTATATAATATGTATAATTAATCACATACCTACTTACTATTTTTTTTTAAAAATCTTTATTAGATTTACACAATTTACACATGTTTTGTAGGCATCTGGCATATGTATTAAACACAATAATATACATTTATCTTTTAAGTTGTAATGATTGATGTTGTCACCTCATTTAAATTAATTATAAAATATCATGCAAATTACAAAACATTAACACTAGTACAATTTTTAGTTTTCAATAAATATCATTGGTATTGTGCAGTTAGTCCAAATAGATTTTTTTCCACTCCTTTGCAATTAACTTGGTTACCTACAAAATTTGTTTGTCAATATAATAATTAAATAATATTACAGTTTAAATGTATACTTACTTAATTTATTTTGTAGTCATATTTTAATCCGATATGTGAAGCGTTAATTTATTTTTCACTGTTACCAAAATATTGGTATTTTGAAATGCAATTGGAAATATCGGTATGAATATCATTTTAACATAGAGGATCTTCCAAATTGTATGTGATAGTAGATTTAACTATGGCATATTCAAATTCTGATTTGGTATCATAATGCATTATGTGAAAGTTATAAAGTGCAGTAGTCAAAATAGATTTTTTCCACTTCTTTGCGATTAACTTGATTACCTACAATGTGTTTGTCAATTTA
>NW_021773491.1:0-884 GCF_005508785.2 Acyrthosiphon pisum | reverse complement strand
GAATTATTGAATGCATTTTATATTTTTCAACAATAAATATATTTTACTCTTTGTATTATAATTGAATCAGTAATAATGCGATAGGTAACTAAAAGTCAATATATTATGTTGTATTACCGTTTTTACTATCTATAATATATTGCTACATATATTTAGGTAAGCAGTAACTTTCAAAAATATATTATATATTATATCAGGTTATCATATTATATTATATATTAATATAAATATATAATATATATTAGGTCTTAATATAATTTCAATACATTTTGCCTATATTTGATTTTTTTTTTTTAAATAAAAAGTTATAGGTATGTATATTGTATTTACTCCAAAAGAATTTACGTATGATTACCAATAGGCAATACGTAATATAGAAGTTTTCTATTTAATTATATTCGAAAAGTAATTGTTCAATAAATACAAATCAAGCTATGATATAATACAGTTTATACGATCTATACAATGATACATAATATATTAAGGTAAGCAGTGACTTTAATAATAATCAATAGATCATGGATACGCGCGGACATTTAAAATAATACGGCGGCATTTACGTATACCGTATTCGGTATACGCATTTTATAATGATGAGAGACGTTCTAGACGAACGTTCATAGAATAATGAAAGTCGCTCCCGACTGAGCACAATCGACGGCCGACCGCCGACTGCGGGTAGTGGGCGTGACTTAAACGTCGCGTGCATGCGGATCGCGAAAACACTTAACAGCGCGTCCTCTCGGCCGTTACACGCGTACACGTTTTGGTGTAGCGTCCTCTTAATACAAGGTTACTTCGACTTTCAAGAAACAAAAAAAAAAAGGTGCTCTGCTGTACAGTAGGTTACAAGTGGGTCACTGTATAATGGGTGGTATTAAATT
>NW_021773490.1:43150-44957 GCF_005508785.2 Acyrthosiphon pisum | reverse complement strand
GACCACGTGTCCCGTCGGCGCGGTCGCCGTCGCGCTCGTCAGCCGTCTCGGGGTGTTAGTTACCGGCACGTCGGCCGGACGTATTGTCGGCAGGCGGACACGTGTCTCGTGCTTCCGGCGCGCCGCGCGGCCACGCGTCGCGCGGCCGTCGGTGTTCGACGACGGCGGCCGCCTACTCCAATCTTGCTGCGCGGTGCTCTTCACCGAGTGCCGTCGGCGGGCCGACACGTTTACTTTGAACAAATTAGAGTGCTCAAAGCAGGCTCGAATCTGGCGGGGCGGCTTCACGGCCGTCTCGTCAAAAGGCCCTGAATACTGGTCGCATGGAATAATGGAACAAGACCTCGGTCCCGCGCATCTCCGCCCTTCGCGGGCGCGCGAAATCGCCCTCCGGGGCGTTTCCGTGCGCGGGCCGCCGGGCCGCGGGCGCCAGTCGCCCGCGCGTCCCGCCGGGCCGGTTTTCGGGACCGGAGGTAATGATCAACAGAGACGGGCGGGGGCATTCGTACCGAGACGTTAGAGGTGAAATTCTTGGATCGTCTCGAGACGAACTGACGCGAAAGCATTTGCCAAGTACGTTCTCGTATGATCAAGAACGAAAGTTAGAGGTTCGAAGGCGATCAGATACCGCCCTAGTTCTAACTGTAAACGATGCCAGCTAGCGATCCGCCGGCGTTTCATTAACGACCCGGCGGGCAGCTTCCGGGAAACCGAAGCTTTTCGGTTCCGGGGGAAGTATGATTGCAAAGTTGAACTTAAAGGAATTGACGGAAGGGCACCACCAGGAGTGGAGCCTGCGGCTTAATTTGACTCAACACGGGAAACCTCACCAGGCCCGGACACCGGAAAGATTGACAGATTGAGAGCTCTTTCTTGATTCGGTGGGTGGTGGTGCATGGCCGTTCTTAGTTGGTGGAGCGATCTGTCTGGTTAATTCCGATAACGAACGAGACTCTGTCCTGCTAACTAGGCGGGTAAACCCGGGTCGGCGTGTGCGCGGCGCTGGCGGTTTCGGCCGTCAGTGTTCGCGTACCCGTCGGCTCGGCCCGGTATCCCCGAACGCGTTCGCCCGTCGTCCACGGCGGTCGTCGGGCGCGGCCGCGCCATCCGCGTCCCGGCGTTCGGCGGGCGTATGTCGGCCGGGGGGCAACCTCCGGTCGGCCTGCGTCCGTCGTGCGTCGGGCTCCGTGGTGAAGCGCGCCGTGTTCGCGGCCGTCGCCGGCGGATCACGATACGTTACTAGGGCTACCGCCGGCTCCCAGGAGCTTAAACTCTTCTTAGAGGGACAGGCGGCGGACGAACATAGCCGCACGAGACTGAGCGATAACAGGTCTGTGATGCCCTTAGATGTTCTGGGCCGCACGCGCGCTACACTGAAGGAATCAGCGTGTTTAACAATCCTGGGCCGACAGGCTTCCGGGTAACCCGCTGAACCTCCTTCGTGCTTAGGGATCGTGGCTTGCAATTTTTCCACGTGAACGAGGAATTCCCAGTAAGCGCGAGTCATCAGCTCGCGTTGATTACGTCCCTGCCCTATGTACACACCGCCCGTCGCTACTACCGATTGAACGGTCGCATTGAGGTCTTCGGAGTGGACGCGCGTTATTCGGCCCCCTCGGGGGCTGGGTCGTCGCGCGATCGCGAAGATGACCGAAATCGGCCGTTTAGAGGAAGTAAAAGTCGTAACCAAGGTTTCCGTAGGTGAACCTGCGGATGGATCATTAGAGACGGGCCCGCGGTAACCGGCGACACTCGCCGGTCTCGCGCGCGCCTCATCCGACCCCGTGGACCGCGTGGCGCTCGCCGA
>NW_021773490.1:38676-39826 GCF_005508785.2 Acyrthosiphon pisum | reverse complement strand
TCCGGGATCGGACCGCGCCTTCGAGTCGGGTTGCTTGAGAGTGCAGCCCGAAGCGGGTGGTAAACTCCATCTAAGGCTAAATACGGCCACGAGACCGATAGTTTACAAGTACCGTGAGGGAAAGTTGAAAAGAACTTTGAAGAGAGAGTTCATAAGAACGTGAAACCGCTCGGTTGTAAACGGACAGAGCTCGCGAATCCCCGCCGGGCGAATTCACGGTCGGTCTAACCGCCGGCCGGATCTTTCGCTCGGTTAGCGGACGTCGCGACCCGTTGGGCGCCGGCCGAATGGCCCGGGTGACGTTCGTCGCGTCGGTCGCGTTTCGGCGTGACCGTTCGCGCCGAGCCCCGGTGCTCATGGTCGGCTCGCCCGACGGCAAGAACCGTCGACGCGGCCCCGTCGCAGGCGGGGTCCCGTCGGTCGGCGACGTGTTTCGAGCTACTTTCCGACCCGTCTTGAAACACGGACCAAGGAGTCTAACGTGTGCGCGAGTCAACGGTGATCTTACGAAAAACCACGTTTGGCGCAATGAAAGTGAACCGTTTACGGTGCGGACGATGGCCTAGCGACCGAACCCACCGGCGTTCAAAGTCGCGCTGGTCCGCAGTCCGGGGGCGTCTCCGCCAAGTCGGCTTCGGCCGGCTGGGGGCGCACCCTTAGCGCACACGTTGGTACCCGAAAGATGGTGAACTATGCCTGGCCAGGATGAAGTCAGGGGAAACCCTGATGGAGGTCCGCAGCGATTCTGACGTGCAAATCGATCGTCTGAGCTGGGTATAGGGGCGAAAGACTAATCGAACCATCTAGTAGCTGGTTCCATCCGAAGTTTCCCTCACGATAGCTGGCGCCGATGTGTCCCGCCCGTTCGCGGGCGTACGGACGCCCGGTGGGGACTCCGCGCTGTACGGCGCGGTAACAACACGCTCGTTAACACGGAGGATGTCTCATACGGTAAAGCGAATGATTAGAGGACATTGGGGGCCGAAACGACCTCAACCTATTCTCAAACTATAAATGAAGTGAGATCGCCCGGGCTTTTACCTGGTACACCGCGTGAACCGCGTGGCGAAGCCCGGCGACGGAACCCTAGGGCGCTTAAGTGGGCCATTTTTGGTAAGCAGAACTGGCGCTGCGGGATGACCGACGCCGA
>NW_021773490.1:30879-37684 GCF_005508785.2 Acyrthosiphon pisum | reverse complement strand
GGTTTTAGACCGGTCGTGAGACAAGGTTAGTTTTACCATACTGATGCAAGGTCGCACGCGATCGAAACCGCCTTTTACGGCGGCAGTCGTTACGATAGTAATCCTGCCCAGTACGAGAGGAACGGCAGGATCGGACATTTGGTTCGGCACTCGCCCGAGCGGGCGTTGGTGCGAGGCTACCATCCGTTGGATTACGCCTGAACGCCTCTAAGGCCGTATCCACTCTGGAGAAAACAGCCGGGCCGGCTTTCGGGCCGGTCTCGGGAAAACGATCGTCCGTACGGCGGAGGAGAACCCAGTATACATCGGGAAGGCGTCAAAGCACGGACCTTCGGGTCCACGACGAGCCGGATTCTCGGCCGCGCGGGCTCTCGGGCCCGCTGGCCGTGCATCAACGGTGAACGCGGTGATCCCGCGGCAAACGGTGTGGGTTTTCGGAATCGTCTGCAGACGACTTAAGTACCGGGCTGGGTGTTGTACTCGGCAGAGCAGTTACCACGCTGCGATCTGTTAAGACTGCCCTTTGCCTCGGGGGTTCGTCTTGTCGGTTGGACAGGACCCCCAGTGACCGATGCGTGAACGGATCGGCCCACCGGTCGCGTTCCGCGCGGCGGGCGCCTTTTTTTTTCAATTCCTAATCGCCGTACCACTACGCACCGACATAGGATTAATTTGAGACGATTTTTTTTAACGCGTCCTCCGGGCGCGGTTTTTTTTTCAACTCCGCATCGCCGTGCCACTACGCACGGTGATGGTCATTTTTTTTTAAAATTCGGCTACCGTGCCACTACGCACGGTGATGGTAATTTTTTTTTTAAAATTCGGCTGCCGTACCACTACGCGTTGACATTGGTGTGCCTCGAGACGAATTTCTAACCGACGGGCGTCCTCCGGGCGCGGTTTTTTTTTCAACTCCGCATCGCCGTGCCACTACGCACGGTGATGGTAATTTTTTTTTAAAATTCGGCTGCCGTCCCACTACGCACGGTGATGGTAATTTTTTTTTAAAATTCGGCTGCCGGGCCACTACGCACGGGGATGGTAATTTTTTTTTAAAATTCGGCTGCCGTGCCACTACGCACGGTGATGGTAATTTTTTTTTAAAATTCGGCTGCCGTGCCACTACGCACGGTGATGGTAATTTTTTTTTTAAAATTCGGCTGCCGTACCACTACGCACGGGGATTGTCATTTTTTTTTAAAATTCGGCTACCGTGCCACTAACTACCCTTGGCATTGGTTTCGCTAGATAATTGGAGTCGTCTCGATCGTTTGCCCTTGGCATTGGTTTCGCTAGATAATTTCAGTCGAATCGATCGTTTGTCCTTGGCATTGGTTTCGCTAGATAATTTGAGTCGTCTCGATCGTTTGCGCTTGGCTGAGGTTTCGCTAGATAATTTGAGTCGTCTCGATCGTTTGCCCTTGGCATTGGTTTCGCTAGATAATTTCAGTCGAATCGATCGTTTGTCCTTGGCTGAGGTTTCGCTAGATAATTTGAGTCGTCTCGATCGTTTGCGCTTGGCTGAGGTTTCGCTAGATAATTTCGGTCGTATCGATCGTTTGCGCTTGGCTGAGGTTTCGCTAGATAATTTCAGTCGTATCGATCGTTTGCGCTTGGCTGAGGTTTCGCTAGATAATTTCAGTCGTATCGATCGTTTGTCCTTGGCATTGGTTTCGCTAGATAATTGATAGGCATATGGCCAGTGGGCCGTACCGACGGCCTTCGCTCGGGCGAGGTTCTTAATTGTAATATTCACATGCCGTACCACTACGCACGGTGATATTAATTTTTTTCAACTCCTCATGCCGTACCACTACGCACGGTGGTGGTCATTTTTTTTTAAAATTCGGCTACCGTGCCACTAACTACCCTTGGCATTGGTTTCGCTAGATAATTTGAGTCGTCTCGATCGTTTGCGCTTGGCTGAGGTTTCGCTAGATAATTTCGGTCGTCTCGATCGTTTGTCCTTGGCTGAGGTTTCGCTAGATAATTTCAGTCGAATCGATCGTTTGCGCGTGGCTTTGGTTTCGCTAGATAATTTCAGTCGTCTCGATCGTTTGCCCTTGGCATTGGTTTCGCTAGATAATTTCAGTCGTATCGATCGTTTGCGCTTGGCTGAGGTTTCGCTAGATAATTTCAGTCGAATCGATCGTTTGTCCTTGGCTGAGGTTTCGCTAGATAATTTCAGTCGAATCGATCGTTTGCGCTTGGCTTTGGTTTCGCTAGATAATTGATAGGCATATGGCCAGTGGGCCGTACCGACGGCCTTCGCTCGGGCGAGGTTCTTAATTGTAATATTCACATGCCGTACCACTACGCACGGTGATATTAATTTTTTTCAACTCCTCATGCCGTGCCACTACGCACGGTGATGGTAATTTTTTTTTTAAAATTCGGCTGCCCTCCCACTACGCACGGTGATTGTAATTTTTTTTTAAAAATTCGGCTGCCGTACCACTACGCGTTGACACTGGTGTGCCTCGAGACGATTTTTAAGACCGACGGCCGCCGGCCGGACGCCGTTTTTTTTTCAACTCCTCATGCCGTACCGCTACGCACGGTGATAATCATTTTTTTCAACTCCTCATGCCGTACCACTACGCACGGTGGTGGTAATTTTTTTTTTTAAATTCGGCTACCGTACCACTACGCGTTGACATTGGTGTGCCTCGAGAAGAATTTTCTGACCGACGGCCGACGCTCGGACGAGGTTTTTAATTTTAAAATTCACATGCCGTACCACTACGCACGGTGATAATCATTTTTTTCAACTCCTCATGCCGTACCGCTACGCACGGTGGTGGTAATTTTTTTTTTTTAAATTCGGCTACCGTGCCACTACGCGTTGACATTGGTGTGCCTCGAGAAGAATTTTCTGACCGACGGCCGACGCTCGGACGAGGTTTTTAATTTTAAAATTCACATGCCGTACCACTACGCACGGTGATATTAATTTTTTTCAACTCCTCATGCCGTACCGCTACGCACAATGGTGGTAATTTTTTTTTTTTTAAATTCGGCAGCGGAAGGTATACCGCGGGCGGTCGTCGGTGGCGTGCGCCGAACACGTTACGGGGTGTCGGAGCCCCGGTACCGGGTATTCGATAGTCACGCGGGCGCGTCGACGACCGACGGGCAGAGTGCCGGTCGGACGGCGGCGGCGTCCCCGGAGCGGATTCGGGTGCCACTGTGCCGTGCATGGACTTAGGATAAATTGGTCGGCGTTCGACGGGCGGTGTTCGAGGTGAAAAAAAAAAATGATTTCGGCAGCGGACGGTATACCGCGGGCGGTCGTCGGTGGCGTGCGCCGAACACGTTACGGGGTCTCGGAGCCCCGGTACCGGGTATTCGATAGTCACGCGGGCGCGTCGACGACCGACGGGCAGAGTGCCGGTCGGACGGCGGCGGCGTCCCCGGAGCGGATTCGGGTGCCACTGTGCCGTGCATGGACTTAGGATAAATTGGTCGGCGTTCGACGGGCGGTGTTCGAGGTGAAAAAAAAAAATGATTTCGGCAGCGGACGGTATACCGCGGGCGGTCGTCGGTGGCGTGCGCCGAACACGTTACGGGGTGTCGGAGCCCCGGTACCGGGTATTCGATAGTCACGCGGGCGCGTCGACGACCGACGGGCAGAGTGCCGGTCGGACGGCGGCGGCGTCCCCGGAGCGGATTCGGGTGCCACTGTGCCGTGCATGGACTTAGGATAAATTGGTCGGCGTTCGACGGGCGGTGTTCGAGGTGAAAAAAAAAAATGATTTCGGCAGCGGACGGTATACCGCGGGCGGTCGTCGGTGGCGTGCGCCGAACACGTTACGGGGTCTCGGAGCCCCGGTACCGGGTATTCGATAGTCACGCGGGCGCGTCGACGACCGACGGGCAGAGTGCCGGTCGGACGGCGGCGGCGTCCCCGGAGCGGATTCGGGTGCCACTGTGCCGTGCATGGACTTAGGATAAATTGGTCGGCGTTCGACGGGCGGTGTTCGAGGTGAAAAAAAAAAATGATTGCGGCAGCGGACGGTATACCGCGGGCGGTCGTCGGTGGCGTGCGCCGAACACGTTACGGGGTCTCGGAGCCCCGGTACCGGGTATTCGATAGTCACGCGGGCGCGTCGACGACCGACGGGCAGAGTGCCGGTCGGACGGCGGCGGCGTCCCCGGAGCGGATTCGGGTGCCACTGTGCCGCGCATGGACTTAGGATAAATTGGTCGGCGTTCGACGGGCGGTGTTCGAGGTGAAAAAAAAAAATGATTTCGGCAGCGGACGGTATACCGCGGGCGGTCGTCGGTGGCGTGCGCCGAACACGTTACGGGGTCTCGGAGCCCCGGTACCGGGTATTCGATAGTCACGCGGGCGCGTCGACGACCGACGGGCAGAGTGCCGGTCGGACGGCGGCGGCGTCCCCGGAGCGGATTCGGGTGCCACTGTGCCGCGCATGGACTTAGGATAAATTGGTCGGCGTTCGACGGGCGGTGTTCGAGGTGAAAAAAAAAAATGATTTCGGCAGCGGACGGTATACCGCGGGCGGTCGTCGGTGGCGTGCGCCGAACACGTTACGGTGTCTCGGAGCCCCGGTACCGGGTATTCGATAGTCACGCGGGCGCGTCGACGACCGACGGGCAGAGTGCCGGTCGGACGGCGGCGGCGTCCCCGGAGCGGATTCGGGTGCCACTGTGCCGTGCATGGACTTAGGATAAATTGGTCGGCGTTCGACGGGCGGTGTTCGAGGTGAAAAAAAAAAATGATTTCGGCAGCGGACGGTATACCGCGGGCGGTCGTCGGTGGCGTGCGCCGAACACGTTACGGGGTCTCGGAGCCCCGGTACCGGGTATTCGATAGTCACGCGGGCGCGTCGACGACCGACGGGCAGAGTGCCGGTCGGACGGCGGCGGCGTCCCCGGAGCGGATTCGGGTGCCACTGTGCCGTGCATGGACTTAGGATAAATTGGTCGGCGTTCGACGGGCGGTGTTCGAGGTGAAAAAAAAAAATGATTGCGGCAGCGGACGGTATACCGCGGGCGGTCGTCGGTGGCGTGCGCCGAACACGTTACGGGGTCTCGGAGCCCCGGTACCGGGTATTCGATAGTCACGCGGGCGCGTCGACGACCGACGGGCAGAGTGCCGGTCGGACGGCGGCGGCGTCCCCGGAGCGGATTCGGGTGCCACTGTGCCGTGCATGGACTTAGGATAAATTGGTCGGCGTTCGACGGGCGGTGTTCGAGGTGAAAAAAAAAAATGATTTCGGCAGCGGACGGTATACCGCGGGCGGTCGTCGGTGGCGTGCGCCGAACACGTTACGGGGTCTCGGAGCCCCGGTACCGGGTATTCGATAGTCACGCGGGCGCGTCGACGACCGACGGGCAGAGTGCCGGTCGGACGGCGGCGGCGTCCCCGGAGCGGATTCGGGTGCCACTGTGCCGTGCATGGACTTAGGATAAATTGGTCGGCGTTCGACGGGCGGTGTTCGAGGTGAAAAAAAAAATGATTTCGGCAGCGGACGGTATACCGCGGGTGGTCGTCGGTGGCGTGCGCCGAACACGTTACGGGGTCTCGGAGCCCCGGTACCGGGTATTCGATAGTCACGCGGGCGCGTCGACGACCGACGGGCAGAGTGCCGGTCGGACGGCGGCGGCTTCCCCGGAGCGGATTCGGGTGCCACTGTGCCGTGCATGGACTTAGGATAAATTGGTCGGCGTTCGACGGGCGGTGTTCGAGGTGAAAAAAAAAAATGATTTCGGCAGCGGACGGTACACCGCGGGCGGTCGTCGGTGGCGTGCGCCGAACACGTTACGGGGTCTCGGAGCCCCGGTACCGGGTATTCGATAGTCACGCGGGCGCGTCGACGACCGACGGGCAGAGTGCCGGTCGGACGGCGGCGGCTTCCCCGGAGCGGATTCGGGTGCCACTGTGCCGTGCATGGACTTAGGATAAATTGGTCGGCGTTCGAAGGGCGGTGTTCGAGGTGAAAAAAAAAAATGATTGCGGCAGCGGACGGTATACCGCGGGCGGTCGTCGGTGGCGTGCGCCGAACACGTTACGGGGTCTCGGAGCCCCGGTACCGGGTATTCGATAGTCACGCGGGCGCGTCGACGACCGACGGGCAGAGTGCCGGTCGGACGGCGGCGGCTTCCCCGGAGCGGATTCGGGTGCCACTGTGCCGTGCATGGACTTAGGATAAATTGGTCGGCGTTCGACGGGCGGTGTTCGAGGTGAAAAAAAAAAATGATTTCGGCAGCGGACGGTACACCGCGGGCGGTCGTCGGTGGCGTGCGCCGAACACGTTACGGGGTCTCGGAGCCCCGGTACCGGGTATTCGATAGTCACGCGGGCGCGTCGACGACCGACGGGCAGAGTGCCGGTCGGACGGCGGCGGCGTCCCCGGAGCGGATTCGGGTGCCACTGTGCCGTGCATGGACTTAGGATAAATTGGTCGGCGTTCGACGGGCGGTGTTCGAGGTGAAAAAAAAAAATGATTTCGGCAGCGGACGGTATACCGCGGGCGGTCGTCGGTGGCGTGCGCCGAACACGTTACGGGGTCTCGGAGCCCCGGTACCGGGTATTCGATAGTCACGCGGGCGCGTCGACGACCGACGGGCAGAGTGCCGGTCGGACGGCGGCGGCGTCCCCGGAGCGGATTCGGGTGCCACAGACTGGAATCACCGTGCGTGAAAAAAACGATTTTTTTTTTTCGGTCGACGTTCGCGGTTATTCGTCGGTACCCGGGTAGTGCGCATGGCGGCAGCCCCGGCGACGTTCGTCGAACCGATTTCGATTTCAACTTTTCGAACGTCGTTTTTCCGAGCGCAA
>NW_021773490.1:26625-29734 GCF_005508785.2 Acyrthosiphon pisum | reverse complement strand
TTCGCTAGATAATTTCAGTCGAATCGATCGTTTGCGCGTGGCTTTGGTTTCGCTAGATAATTTCAGTCGTCTCGATCGTTTGCCCTTGGCATTGGTTTCGCTAGATAATTTCAGTCGTATCGATCGTTTGCGCTTGGCTGAGGTTTCGCTAGATAATTTCAGTCGAATCGATCGTTTGTCCTTGGCTGAGGTTTCGCTAGATAATTTCAGTCGAATCGATCGTTTGCGCTTGGCTTTGGTTTCGCTAGATAATTGATAGGCATATGGCCAGTGGGCCGTACCGACGGCCTTCGCTCGGGCGAGGTTCTTAATTGTAATATTCACATGCCGTACCACTACGCACGGTGATATTAATTTTTTTCAACTCCTCATGCCGTGCCACTACGCACGGTGATGGTAATTTTTTTTTTAAAATTCGGCTGCCCTCCCACTACGCACGGTGATTGTAATTTTTTTTTAAAAATTCGGCTGCCGTACCACTACGCGTTGACACTGGTGTGCCTCGAGACGATTTTTAAGACCGACGGCCGCCGGCCGGACGCCGTTTTTTTTTCAACTCCTCATGCCGTACCGCTACGCACGGTGATAATCATTTTTTTCAACTCCTCATGCCGTACCGCTACGCACGGTGGTGGTAATTTTTTTTTTTAAATTCGGTTACCGTGCCACTACGCGTTGACATTGGTGTGCCTCGAGAAGAATTTTCTGACCGACGGCCGACGCTCGGACGAGGTTTTTAATTTTAAAATTCACATGCCGTACCACTACGCACGGTGATAATCATTTTTTTCAACTCCTCATGCCGTACCGCTACGCACGGTGGTGGTAATTTTTTTTTTTAAATTCGGCTACCGTGCCACTACGCGTTGACATTGGTGTGCCTCGAGAAGAATTTTCTGACCGACGGCCGGCGCTCGGACGAGGTTTTTAATTTTAAAATTCACATGCCGTACCGCTACGCACAATGGTGGTAATTTTTTTTTTTTTAAATTCGGCAGCGGAAGGTATACCGCGGGCGGTCGTCGGTGGCGTGCGCCGAACACGTTACGGGGTCTCGGAGCCCCGGTACCGGGTATTCGATAGTCACGCGGGCGCGTCGACGACCGACGGGCAGAGTGCCGGTCGGACGGCGGCGGCGTCCCCGGAGCGGATTCGGGTGCCACAGACTGGAATCACCGTGCGTGAAAAAAACGATTTTTTTTTTTCGGTCGACGTTCGCGGTTATTCGTCGGTACCCGGGTAGTGCGCATGGCGGCAGCCCCGGCGACGTTCGTCGATCCGATTTCGATTTCAACTTTTCGAACGTCGTTTTTCCGAGCGCAATAACTCGGGAACGGTTACGATTACCCCGACGACACCGAGAGGTGATCTCGTCGTACTTAACGAGTTCTATCGGATATCGGTGTCCGCAACATTCAACTCGATAATTGGAGATCAGCCGCCGTGCCGCTACGCACGGTGATAGACGGATTTTTGATTTTCGGCCTTACCGCTACGCACGGTGATGGACGGATTTTTCGTTTTTGGCCTAACCGCTACGCACCGCGACGGCATTACCACTACGCGTGCACACCCCCGTCGCACTATATGAAACTCGAGATTTTGTAAATTTGTGAGCGGCTTGGTCGTCGGCGATTCGCCGGCGTCCGATCGCCAATCACGGACGACAGCAAAGCCACGGGCGACGCCGAAGCCGACGCGTCCATCGCCGCGCACCGGTCTGTGCCACTCTCCGGAATGGTATCAGCATCCAGTGCGCCCGTCGATGGTATCCGTCCAAGTTTCGGCGACCGACCCATCTCGCACGCCGAGTGGCAAAACTCAACCGGCGTCGCAGGTCCTCCTCCCGGTGGGCCTCCGACGCGCAAATCGTTTTTCTCGGAAACCGATGACGACTCCCGTTACCGTTTCGCAAGTTACGAGCTCTCGAAGCCAGAACATTCCCGCCGCGGCCGGCCATCGTCGCCGTGCCCGGCGGTCGCCGGGGCGAAGCCCCGGGACGACGGACTTCGCGTCGCGTCCCGGCTTCCCCCACGATCTCGGCTGGGGGCCGTTATAAACCTGGCGAGGGGCGCTGGCGCGGTTATTCTCCATCCGCTCGAAACGGACGGAGTACGCGCCAATCCCGCTCTCGTCAACGCACGGGTCACGTCGCGCCGGGCGCGCACTCCCCGCTCGCTTGGTCACCGCAGCCGACCGCCGCCCCGCGTTCTGCGGGCTCGGCGCTCGGCGCTCGCGTCGACCGAAGCGCGCGGGTCACGGGCGCCCGTCCGCGCTCGTATCCCACACGAACCGCGGTCGGTCGGGCGCCGTGACCGTACACCGGTCACGGTCGTCCGACCTTCCTCGGCGTCGGTTCGCCCGCACGGGCGGACCGGCGCTCGGACGCACGCGTCCCGCGACGAGTGTCCGCGCCGTCGCCGTCGCCGCCCTATGTCGGCGGCGGCGTCGTCGCGGAGCCGTCGCGGGCCGCAGTTGTTGTAAAACCGAGATCCCTGGTTGATCCTGCCAGTAGTCATATGCTTGTCTCAAAGATTAAGCCATGCATGTCTCAGTGCAAGCCGCATTAAGGTGAAACCGCGAAAGGCTCATTAAATCAGTTGTGGTTCCTTAGATCGTACCCAAGTTACTTGGATAACTGTGGTAATTCTAGAGCTAATACATGCCGACAGAGTTCCGACCGTCGCGGCGCCCTCGGGCGTCGCTCGCGGGAGGAACGCTTTTATTAGATCAAAACCGGCCCGTCGCGGCGCGCTTCGTGCGCGTCCCGATCGCGGCCCGCGCAAAGACCTGGTGACTCTGAATAACTTCGAGCTGATCGCACGGTCTCCGTACCGGCGACGCATCTTTCAAATGTCTGCCTTATCAACTGTCGATGGTAGGTTCCATGCCTACCATGGTGGTAACGGGTAACGGGGAATCAGGGTTCGATTCCGGAGAGGGAGCCTGAGAAACGGCTACCACATCCAAGGAAGGCAGCAGGCGCGCAAATTACCCACTCCCGGAACGGGGAGGTAGTGACGAAAAATAACGATACGGGACTCATCCGAGGCCCCGTAATCGGAATGAGAACACTTTAAAACCCTTTAAACGAGGATCATTGGAGGCA
>NW_021773490.1:23998-24648 GCF_005508785.2 Acyrthosiphon pisum | reverse complement strand
GACGGCACGCCCGTCGGCCGCTCCGGTTGTGCGAGATTGGCGGTTCGACCGGGGAGAGCCACTCGCGCGGCCGCCTCCGGTCGTCCGCCCAAGTTGTGACGGCAAACAGTCACGGGTTCTCGCGTCGTCAAACGGCACGTCCCCGTCCGCCCGCCGCGCGAGAGCGCGGCCGGGCCGGCTGAGAGTCCACGAGACCTCTCCGGCTTCCGAGAAGCGGACGCGGGCGGTCACCGTACGGGCGGAGCGCGGACCGCAGGCTGCCGTGTAATTTAAGAAACAAACAACCGATACGTTCCGACCTCAGATCAGGCGGGAATACCCGCCGGATTTAAGCATATTAATAAGCGGAGGAAAAGAAAACAACCGTGATTCCCTTAGTAGCGGCGAGCGAACCGGGAAAAGCCCATCGCCGAATCTCGCCGCGCACTTTTGTGTCGCGGCACGTATGAGAGTTGTGGCGTACGGGCCGGCCTCGTTGCCGGGGCGCACGTGACGGTCCAAGTCTCCCTTGAACGGGGCCATGGCCCGCAGATGGTGCCAGGCCAGTAGAGGCCGTCACAGCGTTCCGGGATCGGACCGCGCCTTCGAGTCGGGTTGCTTGAGAGTGCAGCCCGAAGCGGGTGGTAAACTCCATCTAAGGATAAATACGG
>NW_021773490.1:2500-12045 GCF_005508785.2 Acyrthosiphon pisum | reverse complement strand
TCGGATTGTTCACCCGGCTTAAGGAAACGTGAGCTGGGTTTAGACCGGTCGTGAGACAGGTTAGTTTTACCCTACTGATGCAAGGTCGCACGCGATCGAAACCGCCTTTACGGCGGCAGTCGTTACGATAGTAATCCTGCCCAGTACGAGAGGAACGGCAGGTTCGGACATTTGGTTCGGCACTCGCCCGAGCGGGCGTTGGTGCGAGGCTACCATCCGTTGGATTACGCCTGAACGCCTCTAAGGCCGTATCCACTCTGGAGAAAACAGCCGGGCCGGCTTTCGGGCCGGTCTCGGGAAAACGATCGTCCGTACGGCGGAGGAGAACCCAGTATACATCGGGAAGGCGTCAAAGCACGGACCTTCGGGTCCACGACGAGCCGGATTCTCGGCCGCGCGGGCTCTCGGGCCCGCTGGCCGTGCATCAACGGTGAACGCGGTGATCCCGCGGCAAACGGTGTGGGTTTTCGGAATCGTCTGCAGACGACTTAAGTACCGGGCTGGGTGTTGTACTCGGCAGAGCAGTTACCACGCTGCGATCTGTTAAGACTGCCCTTTGCCTCGGGGGTTCGTCTTGTCGGTTGGACAGGACCCCCAGTGACCGATGCGTGAACGGATCGGCCCACCGGTCGCGTTCCGCGCGGCGGGCGCCTTTTTTTTTCAATTCCTAATCGCCGTACCACTACGCACCGACATAGGATTAATTTGAGACGATTTTTTTTAACGCGTCCTCCGGGCGTGGTTTTTTTTTCAACTCCGCATCGCCGTGCCACTACGCACGGTGATGGTAATTTTTTTTTAAAATTCGGCTGCCGTGCCACTACGCACGGTGATTGTAATTTTTTTTTTAAAATTCGGCTACCGTGCCACTAACTACCCTTGGCATTGGTTTCGCTAGATAATTTGAGTCGTCTCGATCGTTTGCCCTTGGCATTGGTTTCGCTAGATAATTTCAGTCGAATCGATCGTTTGTCCTTGGCATTGGTTTCGCTAGATAATTTGAGTCGTCTCGATCGTTTGCCCTTGGCATTGGTTTCGCTAGATAATTTCAGTCGAATCGATCGTTTGTCCTTGGCATTGGTTTCGCTAGATAATTTCAGTCGTCTCGATCGTTTGCGCTTGGCTGAGGTTTCGCTAGATAATTTGAGTCGTCTCGATCGTTTGCGCTTGGCTGAGGTTTCGCTAGATAATTTGAGTCGTCTCGATCGTTTGCCCTTGGCATTGGTTTCGCTAGATAATTTCAGTCGAATCGATCGTTTGCGCTTGGCTGAGGTTTCGCTAGATAATTTCAGTCGAATCGATCGTTTGTCCTTGGCTGAGGTTTCGCTAGATAATTTCAGTCGAATCGATCGTTTGCGCTTGGCTTTGGTTTCGCTAGATAATTGATAGGCATATGGCCAGTGGGCCGTACCGACGGCCTTCGCTCGGGCGAGGTTCTTAATTGTAATATTCACATGCCGTACCACTACGCACGGTGATATTAATTTTTTTCAACTCCTCATGCCGTGCCACTACGCACGGTGATGGTAATTTTTTTTTTTTAAATTCGGCTGCCGTCCCACTACGCACGGTGATTGTAATTTTTTTTTAAAAATTCGGCTGCCGTACCACTACGCGTTGACATTGGTGTGCCTCGAGACGAATTTTCTGACCGACGGCCGACGCTCGGACGAGGTTTTTAATTTTAAAATTCACATGCCGTACCACTACGCACGGTGATAATCATTTTTTTCAACTCCTCATGCCGTACCGCTACGCACGGTGGTGGTAATTTTTTTTTTTTAAATTCGGCTACCGTGCCACTACGCGTTGACATTGGTGTGCCTCGAGAAGAATTTTCTGACCGACGGCCGACGCTCGGACGAGGTTTTTAATTTTAAAATTCACATGCCGTACCGCTACGCACAATGGTGGTAATTTTTTTTTTTTTTGAATTCGGCAGCGGACGGTACACCGCGGGCGGTCGTCGGTGGCGTGCGCCGAACACGTTACGGGGTCTCGGAGCCCCGGTACCGGGTATTCGATAGTCACGCGGGCGCGTCGACGACCGACGGGCAGAGTGCCGGTCGGACGGCGGCGGCTTCCCCGGAGCGGATTCGGGTGCCACTGTGCCGTGCATGGACTTAGGATAAATTGGTCGGCGTTCGACGGGCGGTGTTCGAGGTGAAAAAAAAAAATGATTTCGGCAGCGGACGGTACACCGCGGGCGGTCGTCGGTGGCGTGCGCCGAACACGTTACGGGGTCTCGGAGCCCCGGTACCGGGTATTCGATAGTCACGCGGGCGCGTCGACGACCGACGGGCAGAGTGCCGGTCGGACGGCGGCGGCTTCCCCGGAGCGGATTCGGGTGCCACTGTGCCGTGCATGGACTTAGGATAAATTGGTCGGCGTTCGACGGGCGGTGTTCGAGGTGAAAAAAAAAAATGATTTCGGCAGCGGACGGTACACCGCGGGCGGTCGTCGGTGGCGTGCGCCGAACACGTTACGGGGTCTCGGAGCCCCGGTACCGGGTATTCGATAGTCACGCGGGCGCGTCGACGACCGACGGGCAGAGTGCCGGTCGGACGGCGGCGGCTTCCCCGGAGCGGATTCGGGTGCCACTGTGCCGTGCATGGACTTAGGATAAATTGGTCGGCGTTCGACGGGCGGTGTTCGAGGTGAAAAAAAAAAATGATTTCGGCAGCGGACGGTACACCGCGGGCGGTCGTCGGTGGCGTGCGCCGAACACGTTACGGGGTCTCGGAGCCCCGGTACCGGGTATTCGATAGTCACGCGGGCGCGTCGACGACCGACGGGCAGAGTGCCGGTCGGACGGCGGCGGCGTCCCCGGAGCGGATTCGGGTGCCACTGTGCCGTGCATGGACTTAGGATAAATTGGTCGGCGTTCGACGGGCGGTGTTCGAGGTGAAAAAAAAAAATGATTTCGGCAGCGGACGGTATACCGCGGGCGGTCGTCCCGGGCGTGCGCGGAACACGTTACGGGGTCTCGGAGCCCCGGTACCGGGTATTCGATAGTCACGCGGGCGCGTCGACGACCGACGGGCAGAGTGCCGGTCGGACGGCGGCGGCGTCCCCGGAGCGGATTCGGGTGCCACAGACTGGAATCACCGTGCGTGAAAAAAACGATTTTTTTTTTTCGGTCGACGTTCGCGGTTATTCGTCGGTACCCGGGTAGTGCGCATGGCGGCAGCCCCGGCGACGTTCGTCGAACCGATTTCGATTTCAACTTTTCGAACGTCGTTTTTCCGAGCGCAATAACTCGGGAACGGTTACGATTACCCCGACGACACCGAGAGGTGATCTCGTCGTACTTAACGAGTTCTATCGGATATCGGTGTCCGCAACATTCAACTCGATAATTGGAGATCAGCCGCCGTGCCGCTACGCACGGTGATAGACGGATTTTTGATTTTCGGCCTTACCGCTACGCACGGTGATGGACGGATTTTTCGTTTTTGGCCTAACCGCTACGCACCGCGACGGCATTACCACTACGCGTGCACACCCCCGTCGCACTATATGAAACTCGAGATTTTGTAAATTTGTGAGCGGCTTGGTCGTCGGCGATTCGCCGGCGTCCGATCGCCAATCACGCACGACAGCAAAGCCACGGGCGACGCCGAAGCCGACGCGTCCATCGCCGCGCACCGGTCTGTGCCACTCTCCGGAATGGTATCAGCATCCAGTGCGCCCGTCGATGGTATCCGTCCAAGTTTCGGCGACCGACCCATCTCGCACGCCGAGTGGCAAAACTCAACCGGCGTCGCAGGTCCTCCTCCCGGTGGGCCTCCGACGCGCAAATCGTTTTTCTCGGAAACCGATGACGACTCCCGTTACCGTTTCGCAAGTTACTAGCTCTCGAAGCCAGAACATTCCCGCCGCGGCCGGCCATCGTCGCCGTGCCCGGCGGTCGCCGGGGCGAAGCCCCGGGACGACGGACTTCGCGTCGCGTCCCGGCTTCCCCCACGATCTCGGCTGGGGGCCGTTACAAACCTGGCGAGGGGCGCTGGCGCGGTTATTCTCCATCCGCTCGAAACGGACGGAGTACGCGCCAATCCCGCTCTCGTCAACGCACGGGTCACGTCGCGCCGGGCGCGCTCTCCCCGCTCGCTTGGTCACCGCAGCCGACCGCCGCCCCGCGTTCTGCGGGCTCGGCGCTCGGCGCTCGCGTCGACCGAAGCGCGCGGGTCACGGGCGCCCGTCCGCGCTCGTATCCCACACGAACCGCGGTCGGTCGGGCGCCGTGACCGTACACCGGTCACGTTCGTCCGACCTTCCTCGGCGTCGGTTCGCCCGCACGGGCGGACCGGCGCTCGGACGCACGCGTCCCGCGACGAGTGTCCGCGCCGTCGCCGTCGCCGCCCTATGTCGGCGGCGGCGTCGTCGCGGAGCCGTCGCGGGCCGCAGTTGTTGTAAAACCGAGATCCCTGGTTGATCCTGCCAGTAGTCATATGCTTGTCTCAAAGATTAAGCCATGCATGTCTCAGTGCAAGCCGCATTAAGGTGAAACCGCGAAAGGCTCATTAAATCAGTTGTGGTTCCTTAGATCGTACCCAAGTTACTTGGATAACTGTGGTAATTCTAGAGCTAATACATGCCGACAGAGTTCCGACCGTCGCGGCGCCCTCGGGCGTCGCTCGCGGGAGGAACGCTTTTATTAGATCAAAACCGGCCCGTCGCGGCGCGCTTCGTGCGCGTCCCGATCGCGGCCCGCGCAAAGACCTGGTGACTCTGAATAACTTCGAGCTGATCGCACGGTCTCCGTACCGGCGACGCATCTTTCAAATGTCTGCCTTATCAACTGTCGATGGTAGGTTCCATGCCTACCATGGTGGTAACGGGTAACGGGGAATCAGGGTTCGATTCCGGAGAGGGAGCCTGAGAAACGGCTACCACATCCAAGGAAGGCAGCAGGCGCGCAAATTACCCACTCCCGGAACGGGGAGGTAGTGACGAAAAATAACGATACGGGACTCATCCGAGGCCCCGTAATCGGAATGAGAACACTTTAAAACCTTTAAACGAGGATCAATTGGAGGGCAAGTCTGGTGCCAGCAGCCGCGGTAATTCCAGCTCCAATAGCGTATATTAAAGTTGTTGCGGTTAAAAAGCTCGTAGTCGGATCTGTGTCTGGACGGTGCCGGACCACCCTGGCGGTCCGTCGTGTCGCGGCCGGCCGTGTCGCGGGACCACGTGTCCCGTCGGCGCGGTCGCCGTCGCGCTCGTCAGCCGTCTCGGGGTGTTAGTTACCGGCACGTCGGCCGGACGTATTGTCGGCAGGCGGACACGTGTCTCGTGCTTCCGGCGCGCCGCGCGGCCACGCGTCGCGCGGCCGTCGGTGTTCGACGACGGCGGCCGCCTACTCCAATCTTGCTGCGCGGTGCTCTTCACCGAGTGCCGTCGGCGGGCCGACACGTTTACTTTGAACAAATTAGAGTGCTCAAAGCAGGCTCGAATCTGGCGGGGCGGCTTCACGGCCGTCTCGTCAAAAGGCCCTGAATACTGGTCGCATGGAATAATGGAACAAGACCTCGGTCCCGCGCATCTCCGCCCTTCGCGGGCGCGCGAAATCGCCCTCCGGGGCGTTTCCGTGCGCGGGCCGCCGGGCCGCGGGCGCCAGTCGCCCGCGCGTCCCGCCGGGCCGGTTTTCGGGACCGGAGGTAATGATCAACAGAGACGGGCGGGGGCATTCGTACCGAGACGTTAGAGGTGAAATTCTTGGATCGTCTCGAGACGAACTGACGCGAAAGCATTTGCCCAAGTACGTTCTCGTATGATCAAGAACGAAAGTTAGAGGTTCGAAGGCGATCAGATACCGCCCTAGTTCTAACTGTAAACGATGCCAGCTAGCGATCCGCCGGCGTTTCATTAACGACCCGGCGGGCAGCTTCCGGGAAACCGAAGCTTTTCGGTTCCGGGGGAAGTATGATTGCAAAGTTGAAACTTAAAGGAATTGACGGAAGGGCACCACCAGGAGTGGAGCCTGCGGCTTAATTTGACTCAACACGGGAAACCTCACCAGGCCCGGACACCGGAAAGATTGACAGATTGAGAGCTCTTTCTTGATTCGGTGGGTGGTGGTGCATGGCCGTTCTTAGTTGGTGGAGCGATCTGTCTGGTTAATTCCGATAACGAACGAGACTCTGTCCTGCTAACTAGGCGGGTAAACCCGGGTCGGCGTGTGCGCGGCGCTGGCGGTTTCGGCCGTCAGTGTTCGCGTACCCGTCGGCTCGGCCCGGTATCCCCGAACGCGTTCGCCCGTCGTCCACGGCGGTCGTCGGGCGCGGCCGCGCCATCCGCGTCCCGGCGTTCGGCGGGCGTATGTCGGCCGGGGGGCAACCTCCGGTCGGCCTGCGTCCGTCGTGCGTCGGGCTCCGTGGTGAAGCGCGCCGTGTTCACGGCCGTCGCCGGCGGATCACGATACGTTACTAGGGCTACCGCCGGCTCCCAGGAGCTTAAACTCTTCTTAGAGGGACAGGCGGCGGACGAACATAGCCGCACGAGACTGAGCGATAACAGGTCTGTGATGCCCTTAGATGTTCTGGGCCGCACGCGCGCTACACTGAAGGAATCAGCGTGTTTAACAATCCTGGGCCGACAGGCTTCCGGGTAACCCGCTGAACCTCCTTCGTGCTTAGGGATCGTGGCTTGCAATTTTTCCACGTGAACGAGGAATTCCCAGTAAGCGCGAGTCATCAGCTCGCGTTGATTACGTCCCTGCCCTTTGTACACACCGCCCGTCGCTACTACCGATTGAACGGTCGCATTGAGGTCTTCGGAGTGGACGCGCGTTATTCGGCCCCCTCGGGGGCTGGGTCGTCGCGCGATCGCGAAGATGACCGAAATCGGCCGTTTAGAGGAAGTAAAAGTCGTAACAAGGTTTCCGTAGGTGAACCTGCGGAAGGATCATTAGAGACGGGCCCGCGGTACCGGCGACACTCGCCGGTCTCGCGCGCGCCTCATCCGACCCCGTGGCCGCGTGCGCTCGCCGACTCGCTCGACGACCGCCCGCGCGCCGCGACCCCCGACCGAGCGTCGACCGAAAGATGGTTAACACGTCGAAAGACCGTACGTGCCCAGTCGTGCGTCCGCGCACGGCGCGTGGCCGTAGAAGTTTCGTCGAACAAAACAAAAAAAACAACCGACACCGAGCGGCGGATCACTTGGCTCGTGGATCGATGAAGACCGCAGCTATCTGCGCGTCGTCGTGTAATCCGCAGGTTATACGAACATCGACCAGTCGAACGCACATTGCGGCCTCGGTGACCCGCGGGTCCCGGGCCACGCCTGTCTGAGGGTCGTATACCGGATACTCGGCCAGACCGATGCGCCGCCGGCAGGCGTCCGACGGCACGCCCGTCGGCCGCTCCGGTGGTGCGAGATTGGCGGTTCGACCGGGGAGAGCCGCTCGCGCGGCCGCCTCCGGTCGTCCGCCCAAGTTGTGACGGCAAACAGTCACGGGTTCTCGCGTCGTCAAACGGCACGTCCCCGTCCGCCCGCCGCGCGAGAGCGCGGCCGGGCCGGCTGAGAGTCCACGAGACCTCTCCGGCTTCCGAGAAGCGGACGCGGGCGGTCACCGTACGGGCGGAGCGCGGACCGCAGGCTGCCGTGTAATTTAAGAAACAAACAACCGATACGTTCCGACCTCAGATCAGGCGGGACTACCCGCCGGATTTAAGCATATTAATAAGCGGAGGAAAAGAAAACAACCGTGATTCCCTTAGTAGCGGCGAGCGAACCGGGAAAAGCCCATCGCCGAATCTCGCCGCGCACTTTTGTGTCGCGGCACGTATGAGAGTTGTGGCGTACGGGCCGGCCTCGTTGCCGGGGCGCACGTGACGGTCCAAGTCTCCCTTGAACGGGGCCATGGCCCGCAGATGGTGCCAGGCCAGTAGAGGCCGTCACAGCGTTCCGGGATCGGACCGCGCCTTCGAGTCGGGTTGCTTGAGAGTGCAGCCCGAAGCGGGTGGTAAACTCCATCTAAGGCTAAATACGGCCACGAGACCGATAGTTTACAAGTACCGTGAGGGAAAGTTGAAAAGAACTTTGAAGAGAGAGTTCATAAGAACGTGAAACCGCTCGGTTGTAAACGGACAGAGCTCGCGAATCCCCGCCGGGCGAATTCACGGTCGGTCTAACCGCCGGCCGGATCTTTCGCTCGGTTAGCGGACGTCGCGACCCGTTGGGCGCCGGCCGAATGGCCCGGGTGACGTTCGTCGCGTCGGTCGCGTTTCGGCGTGACCGTTCGCGCCGAGCCCCGGTGCTCATGGTCGGCTCGCCCGACGGCAAGAACCGTCGACGCGGCCCCGTCGCAGGCGGGGTCCCGTCGGTCGGCGACGTGTTTCGAGCTACTTTCCGACCCGTCTTGAAACACGGACCAAGGAGTCTAACGTGTGCGCGAGTCAACGGTGATCTTACGAAAAACCACGTTTGGCGCAATGAAAGTGAACCGTTTACGGTGCGGACGATGGCCTAGCGACCGAACCCACCGGCGTTCAAAGTCGCGCTGGTCCGCAGTCCGGGGGCGTCTCCGCCAAGTCGGCTTCGGCCGGCTGGGGGCGCACCCTTAGCGCACACGTTGGTACCCGAAAGATGGTGAACTATGCCTGGCCAGGATGAAGTCAGGGGAAACCCTGATGGAGGTCCGCAGCGATTCTGACGTGCAAATCGATCGTCTGAGCTGGGTATAGGGGCGAAAGACTAATCGAACCATCTAGTAGCTGGTTCCATCCGAAGTTTCCCTCAGGATAGCTGGCGCCGATGTGTCCCGCCCGTTCGCGGGCGTACGGACGCCGGTGGGACTCCGCGCTGTACGGCGCGGTAACAACACGCTCGTAACACGGAGGATGTCTCATACGGTAAAGCGAATGATTAGAGGACATTGGGGCCGAAACGACCTCAACCTATTCTCAAACTATAAATGAGTGAGATCGCCGGCTTTACCTGGTACACCGCGTGAACCGCGTGCGAAGCCGGCGACGGAACCCTAGGCGCTTAGTGGGCCATTTTTGGTAAGCAGAACTGGCGCTGCGGGATGAACCGAACGCCGAGTTAAGGCGCCGAAATCGACGCGTATTCAGAGACCATGAAAGGCGTTGGTTGCTGATGACAGCAGGACGGTGGCCATGGAAGTCGGAATCCGCTAAGGAGTGTGTAACAACTCACCTGCCGAAGCAACTAGCTCTGAAAATGGATGGCGCTGGAGCGTCGTGCCTATACTCGGCCGTCGACGGCATAGTGGGGCCAGTCGTCGCTCGCGGCGGCCGGTCCCGGCAAGCCTCGACGAGTAGGATGGCGCGGCGGTGTGCGTCGAAGGGCAGGTCGCGAGACCGCCTGGAGCCGCCGTCGGTGCAGATCTTGGTGGTAGTAGCAAATACTCGAGAGGGGCCCTCGGGGGCTGCCGTGGAGAAGGGTTTCTTGTGAACAGCCGTTGTCCAAGAGTCAGTCGATCCTAAGCCCGGGGAGAGATCCTCGTACCACGGGCGAAGGCGTTTTCGAATCGCCCTTGGGGCGAGAGGGAATCCGGTTCGTATTCCGGAACCCGA
>NW_021773489.1:5246-7402 GCF_005508785.2 Acyrthosiphon pisum | reverse complement strand
GGAAAAAACGAAACGTTAGAAAAAGAGTTCGAGAACACTAATTTAGGAGAAAGAATTGTATTGCAGTTGACAAAACCATTTTGGAACGAATCTAGAATTGTATTTTTCGATAACTATTTTACAACTTTTTCACTTCTTGAAAAGTTGAGAACGCAACAAACACTAGCTTGTGGTACAATTAGACAAAATCGTAAAGGGATGCCACAAAATTTCAAAAAAGATTCTGAAATACCTCGGGGAGAATTTGACTACCGATTTTCTACTTCAGGTATTGGAATATTCAAATGGAAAGATAACAAAGTGGTACATATTGCGTCAAACTATCACGGTAACGAAATAACATCTGTTGATAGGACTATGAAAGATGGCTCTAGATTGAGCATATCGTGCCCAAATCCAATCAAAGACTACAACCTCATCATCTTCACATTCCGTCAGAAAACATGTATTTACAGTCAGTGTCTACGAATCAATCATCTCCATCAACAAGTGTATATTCGGATACTACGTCATGCTCACAATTTAATCTATATAATATGGATGATGCAACTATGTAACTATTTTAATAAAAAAAATATTTACTAATGATTTTAAAATATTGTTTATTTTATGGAATAATACATGTTATATCCTACAATAGGTTGGTAGATATTATTTTTATTTTTTTTCCAATGTTAAGTAAAATATAAACAGGTAATAATAATAAAAAAAAAATATATTATTTGATATATATATATATATCAGAATGCAGGTACCTAGTAAAGATTACGTACTTGATGAATAAAACAGGTAGTTTTTTTAATATATGTAAACAAATTTAAACATTAAACGTATAGCTGTTATAGTTATAAATCATTTTGCCATGATACTGCTCCTTCATTGTTGAAAAATGATTTGAACGTTTCTCTTACACCAAAACCTTCTGCATTTGAGAAACCACCAGCTCGTGAAAATGAAATTATATTGTCAGTAGGAGGCGTTTGTTCCGGTTCATATTCATAATAGGGATTTTTATTTTTCTCCAGATATCCTTCTCTGAGCATATTATGCAAACAGCAAGCCACCCATATAAGATCGTCACATATACTTGTTTTTAAATGTATAGGTTGGTAGAAAATTCTGAATACTTGGCTTAATAAGCCAAAAGCATTTTCTGTTACTCTACGTGCACGGCTCAATCTGTAGTTGAAAATAGCTTTCGTTTTATCGGCTGTAGCCGTTTTTTTTGTATAGGGCTTCATAATATGCTTATCCAAACGAAAAGCTTCGTCACCCACAATGACGTGAGGCACTACTTTATTTGACCCGGGAAGTGCACATTCTTCTGGGAAGCCAAATGAGCGATTAAGTATTTGTTTTCCCATGTTCGAATTTAAAAAAATCCTGCTATCCCCTTCTTTCCCAAAAGAGCCGATATCAACTGCGACAAATTTATAATTGGCATCTACCATTGCCAGAAGCATTATAGAGAAAAAATCTTTATAATTACGATATACTGATCCCGATTTACTGGGACATCGAATTCGTATGTGTTTCCCATCAATAGCCGATATACAATTTGGAAAATTCCATTTGTAAGAAAATTCCGCTGCTTTTGACATAAAGTCAATAGTTTTTGTATCAGGCATAAAAATTGGAATTAATTTCGTTTTTAAAGCAGCTAACGTTATTATTAATATACATCTCCATAATAATTAAAACAAAACTGTATTAATTATTAATTATAATTAAAATCACACACGCGTCTGTATGTGGACAGGTTTGCGAGTGAACTGAACATTATGTACTTTGTAGCTACTAGTTAGTAACTAGTAGCCAAAATTCTTCAACATTTAATAATTTTAAAGTATCTACGAATTCAGTCTCTAAATCTATGGTACCAATCTTACGCCAACCATCATCGATATCTTGAATGGATATATTTAATTGTTTTACTACTCTGGGGAACATCTGTATAAAAGGAATTATTGTTGTGGGACGTTTGGATGAAAAAACTGTTTTGGGATTTAATTGAGTCAATGACTTAAGAATTGGATTATCAAAATCAAATCTTAATTTTATTTGACGACAACCAGTTATTAAAAACTCCCTACATCTTTTACGATATCTTGAACCATTGCTTCATTTTTACATATTTCTGGTTTGTTTAATAAATT
>NW_021773489.1:2837-4596 GCF_005508785.2 Acyrthosiphon pisum | reverse complement strand
TCGCGCCTGTCGGAAAAAAACGGCGACTAACCGTGTTTTATAATATAAGAGATTACAGAAATGAGATCTGATTCTACAACTATAAAAACTAATATTGATAGCTTTTCTAATATAATATCAAATATAAGAAATGAAATTGATAAAATATTTGAAGGTATTTTTATGCAAAATTTTAATAAGCGAAACCAAATAAAGAAAGAGTATGAACTTAAACGAGAAGCCATAGAAGTTTGTGACGTTATTATATCTCAAGCAAAAGAACGTTTTGATTTTACTGGTAATCTCGTCGCATCAAATTTGTTTTTGGTTGAAAACCTCGAAAAATATTTTAAACATTTCCCCGAAGAATATTTTAATCAAACATCAAATGTGTATCCATATTTTGATAACAAAAAACTGAAAACTGAACTACAAATAATTTATAGCAGATCTGAGTTTAGAAATATATCTGGAGTTGTTTCCTTACTAGAGTTTTTAAAATCTGAAAACCTTAATCAAACATTCGCTGAATGTGTGAAACTATTAAAAATAATAATAACAATACCTATGTCTACAGCGGAATCAGAAAGGTGTTTTTCAACTTTAAAGAGAATAAAAACATTTTTAAGCAATACCACGGAACAAGATAGGTTATCAAGTTTAGGGATGTTATCAATCGAAAAAAACTTCGTTATGAATACTCCTGATTTTAATAATAAAATTATAGACGTTTTTGCTGAATCTAAAGAGATAATACTCGACTTTATATACAGAACAAATATTTAACTAAAAATAGTAATTTAAATTATAATTAAGTTATGATAAACAAATTACATATTATTAATAATGATAAGAAACATTGTTTTAAACCAGTAAAAACATGTTACATCTTAGTAAATGCTTGTTAGTTATCATTTTGTGCACCATCTATTTTTAACACTACGAGCTGCCACTGGTAATGTAGAAATAATATGTGAGTGCAATATAGAATACGTATTTATCTCTTTTTACTTATACACGATTTATTATTTATATTTTATGTACCTATATAAGTATATTGCGTACACACTCTAAATTACTATCTTCTTATATTTATATGTACACACACTGAAGTACATATATATTATATATACGGATTTCATTATATTACAGACTAGCTCTAAGTGTAACTCGGGGCCCGTTAGACTAGCTGAGAGTGGGTACCGATTTTGGAGACAATGTCATTGGAAATATATAAGTCGCGACAGTAAAGTTGTAAGACAAAAATTTAGGATTTGTGATTAAGATTAGTGATATGGATTGGAGATAAGGCTTGACGTTTTGGCGGGAACGTTTAAGCAATCCGTCACAAACGTTGTAAATGGATACGATCTCCTGTGTTGT
Organism: Acyrthosiphon pisum; assembly: GCF_005508785.2. Taxonomy (NCBI): domain Eukaryota; kingdom Metazoa; phylum Arthropoda; class Insecta; order Hemiptera; family Aphididae; genus Acyrthosiphon; species Acyrthosiphon pisum. The sequence goes on along the minus strand of NW_021773489.1, from coordinate 3,234 downwards.
TAAAAAGTGCAGAGTCGATAGATGTATTCGATTGTCTAGATATCAGTCATCAAATCACATAGGTAGGGAATCGAATCGCGGACATAATGAGTAGCGTACCTTTTTTTTTTTTTTTTGTTAAATCGCGGCGCTACAGGGGGGCACTTCATCCTAGGATAGTCCTTCCCCCTGCATCCGCATCGTTTATTTATATAAACCATTTACAAACATACCATTTACAAACATAATGAAACTTATAGGGCGTTGCCTTTACAATGATAGAGGGCTCTACCCCTCTTACTTCCACCTTCGGTGCACAGATTATACGACTTAACTACCTTATTCCTGCAGCTCTAGCTATTTTTTGAACCTGCCTCTCCTCTTCTCCTTTGTCGAGAGCACCATTCCCGCGTACGCC
>NW_021773489.1:0-815 GCF_005508785.2 Acyrthosiphon pisum | reverse complement strand
AAAAAAAATTAAATTAGAAAACCCGCATGTTAGAGTGTCTAGCAAGTCAGTCATCACCCATCTAAGACAAAAAAAAATATTAACACAACATACGAAATAATTTACGCACAAACAAATATAATATGTATTTATATAATATAACAATGAACATTTTGAGAAATATGCAATTATAATTCCTAATAAAATTAATAACATATAGATACACAATATATTAACCTAACATGTAGTGTATAATATATATTAATATAAAAAGAAAAGTGAAAAAAATCGAAAAAAAAATGCAAAAAATTTCGAGATTACGGGCGGCCATGCTATTCAAACGCACGGAGCGGACGCCGCCCGGAAGAGCGTACGACGGATCCGAACTCGGACCTACCTAGCAACCTACGTTTAGGGAACCTACGCCTAACCTACTACGCCACGATATGTGTTGTTGAATTAGGTCAAAACTTCATTAGTTAAGCTGTGACGCTGTGTATCAACGGAGCGACGTAAACCAATTTAGGTATTCGATATACATCGATGTAATCGTAAATAATTTGATGTATCTACACACTGTTTAAACTTTAATTGTAATTTATTCAATGATCAGACCGTTATTATTATGATTACATTATTATAATGTATGTTTGAATAATTTATTTATTGTGTTAAATACGCAAAATTGTGTTTACGTTAAACAATTAACCAACGGTATTAAGGGCCAAACAATAATGGAATATTATACAATATTATACAATAAACAAAATTGTGCACTTGTGCGTTGGAATGACGATCGACTGACATTTCGTGAAAGCGAATTTTAAAGTGTACAC
>NW_021773488.1:0-848 GCF_005508785.2 Acyrthosiphon pisum | reverse complement strand
GCGTATTTCCCGATCCTAGTACGTTTCAGCACGGGGGGCGGAGCCAAGACCTTTCTGCATGATGTATATATGTTTTTACCGATCCTAATCTGATTCAGCGCGATGCGCTGAACCCACATAGGGTTCGTAATTTTAATATAAACACTTAAAACAAAATATACCATATTACATTTTTACATAGTACATTGTTTTACTATCAATATTTATTCAAAAAAATTAAAATTAAAATTAAATACATATTTCTGTTTTTATTACTGTGTTCGTCGCATTATATTATATAGTCATAATATAAGTATTACTGATAACAATATAAGTTAAATATTTTTAATCAGGCCGAGTATACGTATTACATACAGTGTCATGGTGTAAAATTTTCATTAACCTATTAATATAAAATGTGTCAATAAATAATAATAATAATAATATAAGTTAAATATTTTTAATTAGGCTGAGTATACGTATTACATACAGTGTCATGGTGTAAAATTTTCATTAACCTATTAATATAAAATGTGTCAATAAATAATAAAAAAATAAATAATAATAATAATAATAATATAAGTAAATATTTTAATCAGGCTGTGTTACATGCAGTGTTATTGTATAAAAATGTAATGCTAGTGATGTGTTGCATTGAGTTTGTTTGCTTGTATATTTGCTCCTAAATTTCTTTTGACTTTTTTTTTTTTTTTAATTGAATTGTTTCGACTTTAGATGGGCGCCCTGCTTGAATACGTTTAGATCCTTTAGTGAGTCCAGCTCTATCTTTACGACGTGCGATTGCAGTTGGTTGTACACTTATATTTTTTTTCGTGTTCCGCTTACCCAAATTGACTAAAAGAGTTGAT
>NW_021773487.1:0-1430 GCF_005508785.2 Acyrthosiphon pisum | reverse complement strand
TACTAAAAAATTTAACTATCGTAAAAATTCACATAAAAACACAAATAATGTACTTACATCATGACGTTTCATAATAGGTTGATTCACTCAAATGTTTAAAACTGACGGAGTTTTCCTGAGTGTAAATTTGCTATGTTACGCACTTGTAAGACGAAGACTACTGCAAATGGCCGTGTAGCGTCCTCTTAAGATTATTTATTTTAAATTTCTTTTACAATAAAATAAAAACAAATCGTTTTAATTAAGAGCTGTACCGTTGATTTCGCGTTTTTCCGTCAATTTTTCTGTAAGATTCAAAAGCCACTCGTCTAGACTAAATGCTATTCCTGACCACTATCCCAGACCTGCGTTAAAACAATAATCATAATTATTTCAAAGCCGATAGAAATTAAAACAAAGTGTAGGATACTGCGCGGTAGCTTTATAATTTATGATTATTATCAATTATACCTTATGGGTTCGCTGGCGACATGATATAATACGTGTTGTGTACGATTTTTTCAACTGTACTCATTTATAATGATAACCAATATGTAGCTAGGTATGCACCGAAAATAATAGATTTAACTATTTAACTCGTAAATCGTAAATCGTTCGTGCTCACGCGTGCCATGTACGATGGTCGACGACTATATCCCCGCTGGGTTTATAGAATTACGCATGAGTTATGAGTGTGTAACGGATGGTATCCGTTTCCTTCAAACGATACAAGTAAAAGGAACACAATAACATAGGTAGTAAGGAGTGGCGCTAAAAAGCGTAAATGGCCATACAATATTTTATATATAATAACTAAACTATAAATATATGAATCACGGAACAGTAAAATTAATCGAGAATAATATTATAATAAAATCATAAACATTACATTAAAAACCACAAGCCATGTATATAACGACAGGATATGGGGGCTTGCTCTTCACAAAGTAGATATATGTGCATATATTCAAAAACCAAAAAACAGGATGGGAGTGCAACAGATAATAGACGGTTCGTGGAATCATCATTATGATTAGGTTCACACGCTGTGCACGGGACACCGATAACGTGACGACACATTATGGATAAGTCAATGGACCGGGGTGTAGGTAGGAGAGCCTAGGCCCTTATAAAAGCAGACCGGAGATGGCCTGTATTCAGACGTGTTTTCTCCACTGTACTTCGAGCACCTTCACGACACTTTGTGTAATAATTTCATTATTTGGACTTAGTCAATTTTACTGAAGAATATTTTAATAAGCCACATAGTAATATTTCACCTGTCTACAAATTTATTTATCTATTACCTCATCATCAACTTCATCGTCAACAAATAGTCTTGCTACCGGCAAATCATAATATACTCGTAGTCAACTGGCTATCAGAATATTATACTGATCACTACAAGCTACGAGCATATTACAAGTGCATATATTAGTATACGATGACTG
>NW_021773486.1:0-732 GCF_005508785.2 Acyrthosiphon pisum | reverse complement strand
TACTCATAATAAAATTGAGACCATGATTATTTTAATAATTGATAACCATTTCATTATTCGCCAAATTATTAGTTGCATTAAGTAATATAATGATATAAATTATAGTTACTAGCAAATACTATATATGACAATAGGGGAGAAACAATGATAATTGTATAGATGATACAGGACCCTGAAAATACTCGGATGCGCTATATTTGTATCTTTCAAGTTTCAATCCTAGACCGTTCGTTACTTGCCTAGGGGAATTATCCATGTGTCGAGATTTTTGGTACTAGTTGTCCCTTATTGTCTTATGAGTTATAACTCAATAATAATATAGTATATTTTGTTATTATCATTAATTATTATATCATAGTTATTCATTGGGCACCACATTACATTTGACATTTGACAACAACATTAGATTATTTGACGGACGACCGCGACGGCCCGTATATGTCTATTCATATTTTATTGAACAGTATAAAATTCTAAATAGTATAATGAATAATCCAACAATAAATACTAAGAAAATCATATAATTACTGAGAGCCAATTATTTATACACATACAATACCAGGAAAAACTTAAAATAGCACGGGCTTTAAATTGGGCTTTTGATTTGCATGCATCTTTAGAGTTTAGATGAAGAACTTTTGGAGGTTATTATGATTATAAGATGTAATGAACTGTTTAAAAAATCATGTTAAAAATATATATAATTTAATAAAGAAGGTGATTGAATAAAAA
>NW_021773485.1:0-1188 GCF_005508785.2 Acyrthosiphon pisum | reverse complement strand
CCATAAGGAAATGTTGTGTTAAATACATAGACTAAATCATTACCGAATTTTAAGTATAATACAAATTTAATTTAGTACATTTATTTAAGTATTAATTAATTAATTTATTTTTGCGTTTTGTGCTTCATGCATTTTATTTATAGGTATATTATGTATTTTTTTCTATTTCGTTAGCGGTTTAATACCCCATCTTTCGGCTTTCATAGGTACAGCGTGACTTACGTGAAGCTGGCACTATAAAGTTAGCATAACAATCTAAAACCATTCTAACAAACTCTTCTCGGACTTGTTGGACGTTGTTGGATATTTGTTGGAACCTATTTTAAAAGTTATTCAATTTCAAATTTTGTAGTGTTAACTTCGTACCCAGCATAATACACATATACATTGTCGGACTGGCTCGAAAAGGCCCAGTCCACGATTTGGAAAAAAGGGCCCCCAACAGGTAAATAGAAAATGTTTTATTTAGCCCAGAAAAAAATACGTACCTAACTAAAATTCAATCATTCGATATATTAACTGGTTTTACTTTATTTCTAATATAGAATTTCTATTGAGTATATTCTCAAATACTAAGACATTTTCTATAGACCCAAAGTAAATTTACTATAAACAAGAGCACTGTATACTAATTGAGTCCCTATACCTGAACGGGAAAAAAATAATATACTAATTGAGTCCCGGGTACAAACGAGACATATACTAATTGAGTCCGGGGTTAGGAAACTAATTGTATACGAATTGAGTCCGAGGATTATTTTGAGTAAAATATCATTGGAAAAGCCGCTCCACACGGATATACCTATATATATTATATACATATCATTCATATCATTTTTATGACTTTCGTCAGATAATATAGTAACATATTATACTATGGGCCGGGAATTTTAGATTTTATTTCTATCATCGCTTGTATAATAATCACCGTCTACCGATATTATTTTTATCATCACTTTTGTCAGATAACATAATATAATACATATTATTTAGGCCGGACATTTTTTTCATTATATTAAACACTCTAGTTTACGAGGTACGCCAAGCATCATGGATGAAGTTATACTAAGGCTGGTTCTTACGACCTCCGGTTAAAGTTAACCGACACTTTACCGGCGGAATTCTGCCGGTAATAAAATCTGTTATCATCCGGTTAGCGTTAACCGATACTTTACGGGACATTGTAGG
>NW_021773484.1:0-707 GCF_005508785.2 Acyrthosiphon pisum | reverse complement strand
TAAAATAGTTATTCCAGGTTTTTAATATATAATTTCGTCCAAATTTGAACATAAAATGACCTATAAAAATAAACTGTGCTAATGTATTTCTTAGAATTTTTGGTACACAGAGTTAAATATTTACGTGGAATCTTGTTTTAAATTTTCAATCCTTAGATATAAAAGTTGAACATTTTATAATTTTTTAACTACAAAATTATTCAATGTTAACTTTGATAAATGTCGTAAAAATTTCACCTTCAAATGCTTATATAAAATAATTGTGCCTATGTATTTTTAATATTTTTCAACTGCTATTGTAACAATGTATCAGGAGACTTGTATTAATTTTTTACACTTTTTGGCCAAATAGATAAAACTTTATTGATATTTATAGAAAAAAAAACTAAAAAAATTGAAAACTTACAATGTCCGTAAACAGCTCAAAAAGAGTCAAATTATTTTCAAAATTTTATCGTATATAGAAAATGCTAATATAAACATTCAGTGAAATTTTCGAGGTTCTACAGTCACTCGTTTTTTAATTACAACAAAATAAGATAATCGTTACGTAAGAAATCGAGTGAATATCAAATGTTGTAAAAATATGAATTTCAAACGCTCATAAAAATTTAACTTAAATTTCTTATAGACATTTTTTTTTTGATAAAGGTAGATTATCCTATAAAGAATCTTGTATTACATTTTAAAATCTTAGTTCTGAAAAG
>NW_021773483.1:0-1163 GCF_005508785.2 Acyrthosiphon pisum | reverse complement strand
CTTTGAGACGGTGGTCGGATGGAGTCCGCCAGGGATAGAGTGCAGATTCCTCCTCCTAGAAAAAGTGAGTAACTTTTTAATTATATAATTATATATATTATAATCTATAATTAATACCAATTATATAATATAATAATCATTTGTATTTCATATACAACACATACAACGAGAAATTCACACATTTTGTAATAATTCCGTGTACCTACTGCAATAAACATAATATACATATTATTATATTGATATAATGTTATGTGGTAGGGAAAAATTATATTTTCACACGCACAGGAAAACCCTAAACAATAGACTGAGCATTTCTACTACACAACACGTAATAATTTTAATCACCAAACAGTTAATAATTTTTCCGGAGTTTGTATAGTATATTTACTACATATTTATCATTTATTTACTTAGTACCTAAATTTATTCATTTTAATATCAGAAAAGATTACTAGAGGCTCCGCTGAGTTTAAAACTCGAGTGGAGGCCGAGAGTTATTTCACTTACAACATGTTTTTAATTAATATACACAGTAAAAAATTCAAAAGCATTAGTTAAAACAACAAAATAAAACAAACCGTTAAATAAAAATGGAATTTTACAATTTTGGTATTTAAGCAAAATATATATTATGGCTTGTTGCATCGTAGGTATTCGTAAAGACAGTGGGTAACGTATTTTTTGAACATATTGGCAGGGACAGTCCTGTAAAGTATTTAAGTAAAAGTATTTGAGTAAAAGTATTCAAATACTTTTTGGTATTGAATACTTTGGTTTTTTATTTCGAACATTTTATTTTTATTCAAAATAATTGGTTGGAAAAATATTATTGTCAACTACAATAATAGAATAATGGTTTTATTTAATATTCTGTATTTCTTGTTAGCCGAAGCCCAAAGGTTTATGAAAACCAGATTTCTAAAAAAAAGTTATTGAATAACAATATTCTCTTTAAAACTATTAGATAACTATTAGATTACCTACTACCTATGTGTTTATATTACGATAATAAGAAACCCACTTTAAAAACCAAAAGTATTGGAAAAGTTTCCAAATACTTTTTCAAAGTATTTGAGTAGGATCTGAAATACTTTACAATTAAAGTATTTGAGTAGTATCTTAAATACTTAAAAATAAATGTATTTGAGTATTTACTCAAGTAC
>NW_021773482.1:0-722 GCF_005508785.2 Acyrthosiphon pisum | reverse complement strand
TGGAAATTATTTTTCAGTACCGATAAATCTTAAAATATAGTTATATAAGTGACATATATTTATCTTTGTTTCTTAATTATTAAACAATTAATGACGTTATGTACAATGTACTATTTAAATTAAATTCAGACTGACTTATACTATTATTTACTATATATTAGGATTTATGACATTATGTTATTACTACAATTATTTTTATTATGTACCTATTTATATAATTTTTAATGTAGAATTATTATTGATATAATTATTATTATTTAATTGTTCAGTAATTGTATTGTGGCTATTATTACATTGTTGACGACATCGAGATTAATTAATGAAGGCGCGGTTCTAGGACTACTTTTTTGTATGGGCAACAGTAGATTTATAATTAGGTTTTAACTGCGAATAACATTCCCCAATAAGGGGCACCAGAAATTTTGGTATGGGCAGCTGCCCACCCTGCCCATACGTTAGAACCACCACTGAATTAATTTCACAATTGATTTGTTTTATTATTACTGAATAAGTGTCAATTGTTATTATTTTATTTGCCATATTTAACGAAGTGGTCATCCCCATAATAATAAACATATTTTTTTAAAAAAACCGGTGACTAATTTTATTAAAATGTATCGAGTATTTATAGTATCGAGTATCCAGTATCACGATACTCCAAAGCCAAGTATCGAGTATCTAGTATCACGATACTCTAAAGCCAAGTATCTAGTATCTCGTAT
>NW_021773481.1:0-1847 GCF_005508785.2 Acyrthosiphon pisum | reverse complement strand
AAGATCTAAATCCTATAGTTATGTTAATAAATTATATGATTTAACCCCAAAATTTAAAATGATTATGATTACGTATTTAATTGTGTTTTAAATTGTATTATTATACAGTATTCTCATACTAGTTATAGTCATAACTATGTCTCGTATTAGATAGATTGCAATTTATCTAACACAAGTAAAATAAACAGTTTTGAAAAATAACATTACATCATCGCTTCCATTTTTTTATGACTTAACGTGTGCTGAATACACGTAATAAACCCTATAATAAAATTAAATGGGGTTTTTAAAGATAATTTTAAAAGAAAAAACTGTCATTTGTATATTTGAATAAATATAAAATATAATATTTGATAAAAATGAAAATTATATTTTTTTCAAAAGAGGTTGAGATGCTTTCACGTGAGATGATGAAGTAAAACGAGGGTAGGGAATTAGAATTTATCTAAAATTTAAATATAACTTTGTTGAAAAAGGTATCTTATTTATATTTTTTCTTAAATAAACATCAATGCGTTTATATTTTGCAGAGGAATATCATTATGAAATGCTTTTATCACGTTAACTGTCATAAGAATGGGAGGCTTGATATACAGGGTGTAACAGATAGAACTGACTTTTGGAATAACTTTTGTTTTAATCAATATTTTAAATTTTTTTTTTATACATAATTTATAGCCACTTGCGCTACATGTGTAATAAAAAAAAAATTATTTTTATTTTTTAATACCAAAAATTTTAAATTTTAAATTTGATTTAATTTTTTTTTGAATAAATTCAAAATAGCCAATTTGCGAATCTGATTATAAGAACTATTTGGATGGTAAAGACATTTATTTAAATCAAGTAGTTTATTTTTTAGAATTTTTTTAAATTTCAGTATTATTTTGATTAAATTAATTTGGAACACTATAACTTTTTTAAAAATATTATTTTTGGAAATTTGCTAACATGAGAATATTTCTAAAACTATTTACTAATCCTATAATTTTATCAATTTTTGTCATAAGTTTAAGTAGCATAAATTTTTTTTTTTTTTGGTCAGTTCTTTCTGTTACACACTGTATAAACAAAAATTAAAATGCATACATATATTCATTATATTCATTGCATTGCAGTTGTCCGTTTTTTAGCAAAACATTAATATAACATAATTTAAATATCCTTTGGCGCAAATTGAAAGTCTAATTTAATTTTGGTTAGATAATATAATTGTCATCGTCCAGGATTTTAGAGTTCTTTATTAAGTTTTTTTTTCATTTTTATCAGTACTCTAAACTTTTGATAAATAGTTTATATTTAAAAAAAATTCTATATAAATGGTAGTAAACTTAACAAAAATATAAAATAATACCCACCGAAATTGTGTACTATATAATTGGTTTCATAAATCTGTATACCTTCCTATGTATTTATTAATTAATTTGGATGTGTATTTTTATAACATAATTTTGAATATCGTTCATTAAATAGTTGGACTAATAGTAAAAAAATGTATATTGAAAATATACTCTCTTATATAGTCATTATCGCAATAATTTTTAAAAACCACTTAGCATTGACAATTCATCAAATATGATTCAATTGCATACCATTTAATCAATTCATTATTATTATTTTATACTAATTTATCAAAACTCTGATAATTAAAATAAATTATTTACAGATAACTATATAATAATCAAGGGAACTGAAACCCAAATTAATAGGTAACTGCTTAACATGTAAAAATGATAAATAAATAATAAACATATTTTATTTTTGCCATAAAATATGCTACGTACTTGACTGCAGTTGAACTTAATACCATAGAGTGACTGCAATGTCATAAAATATCGAAAATAATA
>NW_021773480.1:0-765 GCF_005508785.2 Acyrthosiphon pisum | reverse complement strand
GAAGTTAGATTAAAATTAGAACAGTTTAAACTTTAAAGATAATATGTAGTACATTCATCACTAGACTATCTTTCTTTTGATGCAAACCTCTTCCTTGTTCGAATTTTTTCTTTGTAGCATTTTATTAATAACAATGAAATAATACTTAATTGTCTTATAAACAAAGTAAATATTTACCTATAATAAAAAAGGACAATACATTCACTATTAAGTATTTTCACATTTGAAATTTTTTTTTTGTGTAATTAAGCACAAATTTATGATCATTGAAAATGATAAAAATTAAAAACATACAACAGAAAAAAATTATGCTCCAGTTATAATCATTAATTATAATTATTGTTTAACACCAAAGCCTCAATTATGAATTAATATTCAATTTTTTAAATTTTTATTCAATCACCTTCATTATTAAAATATATATATTTTTAACATGATTTTTTAAATAGTTCATTACATCTTATAATCATTATAGCCTCCAAAAGTTCTTCATCTAAACTCTAAAGATGCATGCAAATCAAAAGCCCAATTTAAAGCCCGTGCTATTTTAAGTTTTTCCTGGTATTGTATGTGTATAAATAATTGGCTCTCAGTAATTATATGATTTTCTTAGTATTTATTGTTGGATTATTCATTATACTATTTAGAATTTTATACTATTCAATAAAATGTCAATAGACATATACGGGCCGTCGCGGTCGTCCGTCAAATAATCTAATGTTTTTGTCAAATGTCAAATGTAATGTGGTGCCCAATAAATAACTA
>NW_021773479.1:0-1062 GCF_005508785.2 Acyrthosiphon pisum | reverse complement strand
CGCACTAATAGAAATATTACAACTCACACAACGCTGAATGCACCGGCCACTTGCTCTGCCATCTCCCTGTATACTGCTCTCTGCACTAGACGGTCGCAACGTAAGTTCTAACCCTCGGAGTCGTTGGAAAGGTGATCAGTCCTCCAACTGTGGTCCTAGATGGATTGCCTCCGTGGAAATCCGTGAAGTCGAAAGAAAAAATTTTTCCAAAATTTCAAAAAAAAATTTTTGAAAGTTTTTCGAAGTTGAAAGTTTTCCTCGACTTTGGACTTCCTGCTGGTATGGGTCCGTTTCTGACTGCGCCAAATGTGTTGCGTGCACCCGACTTACAGGAGATGGTGACAGGATGGGATGATGGTAGTAGCGTCAAAATGATCAACAGTGTGTGGTTGATGTATTATTTATTTAAAATTGTAAAAATAATGAACAAGTTGAATTTAAACACTATTAGATTATTCAAATTGACGAAGAAAAACCAGTGTCTTAGAAAATAAACGATTGCTCGAATATTCTCTAAGTCCCGTAATACGTCGTCAACGAAAATATGTTAATCAATAACGAAGAGATACAGGGATGTGTACGTACGGTTGGTGAAATCACGTCTGAATACTAGCTACTCTCAGGGCTCCTATATAGTCCTATCCCTTCTCTTACCAGATCCCTGGTGGACTACGTTGTTGGTTCTCACAGTCCAGGGGGCCTTCTACAAGATGTGCCTTTGGTCGGTGCGGGGTGTCGTAAAATGACCAAGTATACCCGCAGCCGTCTTGTCATAGTGCCAATATCTGATTCGTAGAATCTACTGCGCTCCGAGGAGGTCTCACAGATATCTTACCGGTTCGGGTTTGTCATCTGGCCGTTGGCAGACGCTGAGACTGTTGCTAACGTTTATACTATAAACTATAAACTTTATAGTATTGCTCCCCCAAGGTTTTATGTACAGCAGTGACATCATCTAACTATTTACGTGTTACTATAGGACATCGATGCTGTGTATTATGACTATGTGTAGGGGCGGAGTAGAGGGGTCCGTACGTAGCAATACGCATTCATCCTGTATGC
>NW_021773478.1:6427-7238 GCF_005508785.2 Acyrthosiphon pisum | reverse complement strand
TCGGGTGCCACTGTGCCGTGCATGGACTTAGGATAAATTGGTCTTGCGTTCGACGGGCGGTGTTCGTGGTGAAAAAAAAAAATGATTTCGGCAGCGGACGGTACACCGCGGGCGGTCGTCGGTGGCGTGCGCCGAACACGTTACGGGGTGTCGGAGCCCCGGTACCGGGTATTCGATAGTCACGCGGGCGCGTCGACGACCGACGGGCAGAGTGCCGGTCGGACGGCGGCGGCTTCCCCGGAGCGGATTCGGGTGCCACTGTGCCGTGCATGGACTTAGGATAAATTGGTCGGCGTTCGACGGGCGGTGTTCGTGGTGAAAAAAAAAAATGATTTCGGCAGCGGACGGTACACCGCGGGCGGTCGTCGGTGGCGTGCGCCGAACACGTTACGGGGTCTCGGAGCCCCGGTACCGGGTATTCGATAGTCACGCGGGCGCGTCGACGACCGACGGGCAGAGTGCCGGTCGGACGGCGGCGGCTTCCCCGGAGCGGATTCGGGTGCCACTGTGCCGTGCATGGACTTAGGATAAATTTGTCGGCGTTCGACGGGCGGTGTTCGTGGTGAAAAAAAAAAATGATTTCGGCAGCGGACGGTACACCGCGGGCGGTCGTCGGTGGCGTGCGCCGAACACGTTACGGGGTCTCGGAGCCCCGGTACCGGGTATTCGATAGTCACGCGGGTAGAAAAAAAATTCCTACGCCGGCGCACCTCGGGCGGTCGTCCCGGGCCGACCGCGGAACGCGGCCCGGGGTCTCGGAGCCCCGGTACCGGGTATTCTATAGTTACGCGGGCGCGTCGACGACCGACGG
>NW_021773478.1:3095-4139 GCF_005508785.2 Acyrthosiphon pisum | reverse complement strand
GGGAGCCTGAGAAACGGCTACCACATCCAAGGAAGGCAGCAGGCGCGCAAATTACCCACTCCCGGAACGGGGAGGTAGTGACGAAAAATAACGATACGGGACTCATCCGAGGCCCCGTAATCGGAATGAGAACACTTTAAAACCTTTAAACGAGGATCAATTGGAGGGCAAGTCTGGTGCCAGCAGCCGCGGTAATTCCAGCTCCAATAGCGTATATTAAAGTTGTTGCGGTTAAAAAGCTCGTAGTCGGATCTGTGTCTGGACGGTGCCGGACCACCCTGGCGGTCCGTCGTGTCGCGGCCGGCCGTGTCGCGGGACCACGTGTCCCGTCGGCGCGGTCGCCGTCGCGCTCGTCAGCCGTCTCGGGGTGTTAGTTACCGGCACGTCGGCCGGACGTATTGTCGGCAGGCGGACACGTGTCTCGTGCTTCCGGCGCGCCGCGCGGCCACGCGTCGCGCGGCCGTCGGTGTTCGACGACGGCGGCCGCCTACTCCAATCTTGCTGCGCGGTGCTCTTCACCGAGTGCCGTCGGCGGGCCGACACGTTTTACTTTGAACAAATTAGAGTGCTCAAAGCAGGCTCGAATCTGGCGGGGCGGCTTCACGGCCGTCTCGTCAAAAGGCCCTGAATACTGGTCGCATGGAATAATGGAACAAGACCTCGGTCCCGCGCATCTCCGCCCTTCGCGGGCGCGCGAAATCGCCCTCCGGGGCGTTTCCGTGCGCGGGCCGCCGGGCCGCGGGCGCCAGTCGCCCGCGCGTCCCGCCGGGCCGGTTTTCGGGACCGGAGGTAATGATCAACAGAGACGGGCGGGGGCATTCGTACCGAGACGTTAGAGGTGAAATTCTTGGATCGTCTCGAGACGAACTGACGCGAAAGCATTTGCCAAGTACGTTCTCGTATGATCAAGAACGAAAGTTAGAGGTTCGAAGGCGATCAGATACCGCCCTAGTTCTAACTGTAAACGATGCCAGCTAGCGATCCGCCGGCGTTTCATTAACGACCCGGCGGGCAGCTTCCGGGAAACCGAAGCTTTTCGGTTCC
>NW_021773478.1:0-1604 GCF_005508785.2 Acyrthosiphon pisum | reverse complement strand
TTCGACCCGGGGAGAGCCCGCTCGCGCGGCCGCCCTCCGGTCGTCCTCCCAAGTTTGTGACGGCAAACAGTCACGGGTTCTCGCGTCGTCAAACGGCACGTCCCCGTCCGCCCGCCGCGCGAGAGCGCGGCCGGGCTGGCTGAGAGTCCACGAGACCTCTCCGGCTTCCGAGAAGCGGACGCGGGCGGTCACTGTACGGGCGGAGCGCGGACCGCAGGCTGCCGTGTAATTTAAGAAACAAACAACCGATACGTTCCGACCTCAGATCAGGCGGGACTACCCGCCGGATTTAAGCATATTAATAAGCGGAGGAAAAGAAAACAACCGTGATTCCTTTAGTAGCGGCGAGCGAACCGGGAAAAGCCCATCGCCGAATCTCGCCGCGCACTTTTGTGTCGCGGCACGTATGAGAGTTGTGGCGTACGGGCCGGCCTCGTTGCCGGGGCGCACGTGACGGTCCAAGTCTCCCTTGAACGGGGCCATGGCCCGCAGATGGTGCCAGGCCAGTAGAGGCCGTCACAGCGTTCCGGGATCGGACCGCGCCTTCGAGTCGGGTTGCTTGAGAGTGCAGCCCGAAGCGGGTGGTAAACTCCATCTAAGGCTAAATACGGCCACGAGACCGATAGTTTACAAGTACCGTGAGGGAAAGTTGAAAAGAACTTTGAAGAGAGAGTTCATAAGAACGTGAAACCGCTCGGTTGTAAACGGACAGAGCTCGCGAATCCCCGCCGGGCGAATTCACGGTCGGTCTAACCGCCGGCCGGATCTTTCGCTCGGTTAGCGGACGTCGCGACCCGTTGGGCGCCGGCCGAATGGCCCGGGTGACGTTCGTCGCGTCGGTCGCGTTTCGGCGTGACCGTTTCGCGCCGAGCCCCGGTGCTCATGGTCGGCTCGCCCGACGGCAAGAACCGTCGACGCGGCCCCGTCGCAGGCGGGGTCCCGTCGGTCGGCGACGTGTTTCGAGCTACTTTCCGACCCGTCTTGAAACACGGACCAAGGAGTCTAACGTGTGCGCGAGTCAACGGTGATCTTACGAAAAACCACGTTTGGCGCAATGAAAGTGAACCGTTTACGGTGCGGACGATGGCCTAGCGACCGAACCCACCGGCGTTCAAAGTCGCGCTGGTCCGCAGTCCGGGGGCGTCTCCGCCAAGTCGGCTTCGGCCGGCTGGGGGCGCACCCTTAGCGCACACGTTGGTACCCGAAAGATGGTGAACTATGCCTGGCCAGGATGAAGTCAGGGGAAACCCTGATGGAGGTCCGCAGCGATTCTGACGTGCAAATCGATCGTCTGAGCTGGGTATAGGGGCGAAAGACTAATCGAACCATCTAGTAGCTGGTTCCATCCGAAGTTTCCCTCAGGATAGCTGGCGCCGATGTGTCCCGCCCGTTCGCGGGCGTACGGACGCCGGTGGGACTCCGCGCTGTACGGCGCGGTAACAACACGCTCGTAACACGGAGGATGTCTCATACGGTAAAGCGAATGATTAGAGGACATTGGGGCCGAAACGACCTCAACCTATTCTCAAACTATAAATGAGTGAGATCGCCGGCTTTACCTGGTACACCGCGTGAACCGCGTGCGAAGCCGGCGACGGAACCCT
>NW_021773477.1:0-750 GCF_005508785.2 Acyrthosiphon pisum | reverse complement strand
CAAAAGGTGCGATCTCAAAATATCAAATTGTTCAGGAGAGCCATTTTAAACTATTTTCAACTTAAAACTGCATTATCTTTTTTCGTAATGAATGATTTTTAATGATTAGTACATCTAAAAATTCACAAAGTTGTTCTGAGTTAACACTAGCAATTTATTTTTCTTAAAATCAAAATGTAACGTAAGAAAAACAAAAATGTAAAAAATTTCCGTTAAGAACCAAAAAGTTCTTCAGATAGAACCTTTTGGTTGTTAATATTTTTTTTTTCACTTAGTTAGAACTTTCTTGGTTTTGAATTAAATAATTAAATGTATGTTTTCACTATGATGTTACCAACCTCAAAATAATAAATAATGACATGTAATTGGCTTTTCACTTGAGTATAATAGATACCTAACCTAACCTATATACATGACCGTACCTGTAGAAGGGGTTAAAAGTAGCCCCCCCCAAAAAAAAAAAAAAAATTAAATTAATATTCAATTAATTAAACATTAAGGTTATAACTTATAAGATTCTGATTTTCATATTTTTCATTAGGGTTTCGTAACCCTGATGACAACATATTTTTTTTTCTGTTATAATGATAATAATTGACAAGATCTCGGATCAGAATGTTGAGGCATCCCGTTAAAATAAAGACAAAATAAAAATAATATTTACTAAGGACTAAGGTAAATGTACCGTATATTTATTAAAATTATTTATAGAAATCTTTGTTTTGTTGATAAAAATGTACAATAATTAAT
>NW_021773476.1:0-950 GCF_005508785.2 Acyrthosiphon pisum | reverse complement strand
GAATTAAAAAAGAAAAACTTTTTATGAATTTCTGTCTAAGATAATTTGAACATTGCCCGTAATTTTACGTATTTAGTCAAAATTTGAACTTTAAATGCTTATAAAAAAAAAAATCGTGACTATATATTCTTTTATTTTTCAATTGCTATTGTAAAAATATATTATGAGCCTTGTATTAAATTTTGAAATCTTAGATATAAAAGGAAAATTTTTTATGAATTTCTAGCATAAAATAATTTACGAATTTTCGTGATTTTTACATAATATGTTGTCAAAATTTGAACTTTAAATGCTTATAAATAAAAATTGTGACAATGTATTCCTTTTATTTTGCAACTGCTATTTTAAAAATATGTTAGGAGCCTTGTATTAAATTTCCAAATCTTAGAATTAAAAAGAAAAACTTTTATGAATTTCTGTTTAAGATTATTTGAACATTGCCGTAATTTTTACGTATTTAGTCAAAATTTGAACTTTAAATGCTTATAAAAAAAAATTGTGCCTATGTATTTTTATAATTTTTGAATGGGAGTTAGAACAACATATGTGGACCCTTCTATTAAATTTTCAAGTATTTTGTCCCAGCTAATTTTTTTTTATCAACATTTATAAAAAAAAAATAAAAAAAAATCGATTATTTCAATTGCCTATAAATATAAAAATTAGTGAAATATTTTGAAAATAAAACTATATAAAGAAAATGTCAATTTAAACAACTGGTAAAATTTTCAAGTGTCTACGACTCATACTTTTTGAATAATAACAAATATCAAAAATCGTTTGAGGCTAAACCGTTATTTAATGCGGTTTTGTAAAAATTTAAATTTCAAACACTCCTAAAAATTTTTTGTCTTAGTCCGGTTGAGTTTTTTTTACAGATATTTAAAGAAAAACTTATGGAGAACCTTGTACCAAATTTTAAAAGCTTAGTTATAAAAGAAAAAAATTTT
>NW_021773475.1:0-854 GCF_005508785.2 Acyrthosiphon pisum | reverse complement strand
AAACTTTTTACTACTACTGATCACTTTTATTTTTATTATCAACTTTTATTTACCACTTGTTCTACTGAACTATCTGATTCCGTATTCATAAATAGTTATACTCATTAACATTATTAACATTTACTCTTATTTTATTTTTTTAAATTAAATATTTATTCACTTATTATATATATTTATTCTCGTACGTATTTATTTACGTATGCCGCGTCGTATTATAGCGCGCGTTTACACACACACACACACTGTACGCTCGTATTTATTCTCCGCACCGTAATGTATATTCACTAACACACACTCACCGCTATACCGCGTATGTATATCCACACAGTTTTATAAACTATTGTAACCTTAGCGCGTCGCCGCGATCTTTTTACGAGTAAAAACGCGTTCGAATATTATTAAACTATTACTAGGTAGCTAAGCCAGCAATCTTATAACAATATTCAACTACCTATTTATTTATTATTTAATTCTTTTAACCGAATTATCACTTTTAACGACTTTAATTTATCACTCAAAATTATTATTTTTATTATATCTTATAATTATACTTATTCTAGGCTAGCCTTACAATTACTTTTTTTCTCAAATTTGACGTCAACTATTTTAATTCAAAACAAAATCTATTTTCATCAATATATCAACTTATTTCTCTTTCAACAATTATTTATTATCAGTCAATTTATTCTCTTCCAACAATTATTTATCATTCAATTTAATTCTTTTATTTCAATTCAATTACCTTTATTTCAATTCAATATTTATTCATCAATTATTCACTTTTATTTCAACTCAAAAATTATTCATACAATTATTTCAATATATTTATTCAATGTGCTAGCGCGCGTGCATCA
>NW_021773474.1:0-1210 GCF_005508785.2 Acyrthosiphon pisum | reverse complement strand
GCTATACGTAAAATGTGATCCCGCAATGCAGTAGCAATTATGAAATGTGTAGCAACAAATTAAAAAGTGTGCAATACTTTTATAACATTTTTAATATATCTTTATTTATAATGCAAATTCACTTTTTTGATTCATAAATCTTAAGTTTCTCGTCATATATCAAGGACTTTTATTTTATAATTATCATATTCAACGGCAACATGGTTGATTGTTAATACTTAAATAGGTTGTTACTGGTATAGTACTATAGTTTAATATTGGTAGCACAATAAAAAAAAAAATAATATTATAAATATAATTTTTTATATTTGTTAAATGATAAAATATTTAATAAGTAGTAGTGATTTTGATTTCTGATATATTATTTATTCTATACCAATAGAAAATTACTTATAATCTATAGGTATACAAAAATAACTAAAATTATAAATATCCCTCTGTAAAAACATTTTGCATTCCCTATTTAACTATAGTTATATTTTTGTATTTTCATTTTATCTTAGTATAAAATGTTTGAAATGTCTTTCTGTATTTTATGTAGGGTTCTTATAAAGTTCTTATTTTATTATGTCTTAACTGTATATTAAGTTTTTGTCTTTTCGTAAATATGACCCCCCCTCAATTTTAGTTCTAGATCCGCGCGACCGCGCCTGGGTATAGTCGATGAATAAAACAATAATAGTTACCGAATGGCGTATATTTTTATGTTTTAAATTATTAAACATATTATTGTTATCTCGGAAAAACAATTAATACAAAGCACAAGCATATACTGTAGATTTATCATAAAATTAAATTATGCTTGATTTATCGTGTACATATCCATAGTCCTATATAACAATATATGAATAGTATATTATATTCGTCATAGATATATTTAACTATCTATATTATAAGTATTACAATGTTTGGCGATTATTCGACGAAGCGAAGAGTATAACAGAAAAAAGTAAAAAGTACGACCACCTCCTACCTACGATTTACACTACTCAAACGTGGGTATATTTTTTTACATGCCACAGTGTTGTGGTATAGCCATGTCCGTGCAAGAGGGAGGCAGCTCCTCGTCGTCGTTGTATCCGGACACGCGGCGGCTGCGCATTGACCTAGAAAGTAGAAATGGCATCGGCACACACGATTCGGTCGTGATGGGAAGGATGTGCGTAGAGTTGCTCTGGTTGGCCGGCCTTGGCAATGCGACTTGCGATCA
>NW_021773473.1:0-3138 GCF_005508785.2 Acyrthosiphon pisum | reverse complement strand
TTACAATAATATTGCAATGGTATATATAACTAGTTGCTACCGTATATACATCATAAACAGTGTTAGTGTATTTCGCTATAATTGTAAAAGTATTTCAAACTTTAATTTAAATTTATTCATATTAACAGATACAGCCTTATCTGGGAAAATTTAGCTGTACAGTTATTGCGATTTTAAGAACATATTAATATGAAAAACTTCGTGGGACATCCTAAATGGCACGTGCAATGAGGAAAAAAATCTATTGTCGAAAACATTGGATTGGCTTGGATAAATACTTGTGGAAATTAAAAATTTAATTCCGTCAAAGATATTTTTCGAAGGTGATAATCTACAGACGGAAAATTACAACGTTCAAAGTGAATTAATGACTATGTTATACACGGATAATATAACGACAATGACTTTTTTTCATAATAATTCTGAAAAATGTCTTGTACGCCCACCCATTAACTCTTCTACCATAAAAAAAAAACTGAATTCCCTAGAACTTACTTTGTAAGAGTCGTTCAGTTTTTATGTCCGTTACACGTTCATTGACTCGGAAAGTGGATTATTACGAATGATGACATTGGATTTTTTCGCGTTTAGCTACACACGTTAAGGTTTCTGTTGTGATATTTTTGAAAATAAAATATAGGTATGAGCACTGTCGAATGAACGTCACGATGAATTTATATTTTGTGGTGCATAAATGAAAGGCATACTTCAGAAATAAAAAAAAAGTTAAATATATATATAATTGTATGTATTATATATATCCAACAAATAATAAATTATGATTACCGTAACTTATCATAAGTTATAAATTACAATATCAATATAAAGCAACGAAAAAAGTTGCATTTAAACCTATACCACTATTTCAAAGTATGATTCAACAACTATTGATTTCAAACTTTTGTAGAATATGAATAATATTTAATTTTATATAATCACAAGTACCTACACATTTTTAATCGACAAACCATTTATATTTAAGCTTTTCCTTCCATTATCTACATTTCATCATTAAATATTACGAGTTTGAAAATAACTCTCAATTATAATTAACAAACCAGCTATCGATAAGATAACCGACGGTCTAATCTAAATAATTATTTACATTGTGTTAATAAACAACTTTACAATACTTAAAAAATAAAACTCTGCCTCAAAGACCTATCTGCCTTTGTTTAAATCTGACGGTCTCAATGCTTAAAACAAATACCTAGTGGCTATAGTAGCCATTAGGAAGATAGATTTTCTGAATTTGAAATAGACTATTTATATTTTAACTGTTTTACACTTACGAATATCTCAAAATAATTAAAATGATTTAATATAATGATAGTATAATATTGTTCTTGGGTTTTTTACCTCTGCTTCGAAAAAAATATCATAATACGTAGGTATTTATTAATATATTGTATTATTAATGGTTAACAACTTTTTAGTTTTTTCCTGTGAATAATTATTTGAATGCATCATTTTTAAACAAATTACAGTTTTTGAAAGAACATTGTTCACATAATAATTACATAAATTACTGTATAATGAAAATACAGTTGGACGAGTCAGTTTTTATGATTTATTTGACTGAATGTTTAATGCAAAATGATCAAATATTTATAAATAAAATCGAATTATGAAAATAGATTAAACCTTTCAATCGCATTATAGCCACACGCCAATAAATTGTTCTCTTTTTTAAATATTAAAAACCTTGAAATATAATTTTATTTTTTATTCGACAATATCACAATGCCTTTGGCCTAATGACGTTATATTTTCCAAATAAAGAAATCTAAAATAAGGTCTACAGGTAAAACAATCGCATGGCTTATCCTTTACCTTAACTAAAAGTTTCCTCGTGGAATACCAAATAGATTAAGGTCAACAAGTAAACCTTACCTAAGCTGGAATGACGAATCCAAAACGGGTATACGGTCATTTATTCAAAGTATGATTTATGTACATACATGCATATTTGATTTTAATATAAAGTGTTGGCTTTGGTGAATTAAATGCTTAAATTTATAACACCGTTTTACTTAACAATCATTCACAATGTCAGCTTTCATTGAATTCACACAAATACTCAATTACTATAATTCTATTAATTTTTGATACCAAAATGTCATTGTTGTTTTAGATTCTGAGTGGAACGATGAATGTATTGATTTTACAATGATGTGTGTTTTTTTTTTATTTTTTTTTTATTTTTTTTTGTGTCTGTCATCACGTTTAAGGACAGTAAAAGTGCTTGGATTTTCTTCAACAGTACCTTTTCTGATAGGAAAGTGAATCTAGTTGGTACTTTGGGGGGTCAAAAGTAAAATTTTTCCAATAGTTTTCAAAAGCGCCGTGAAAAACAAAAGAAAAATTAAGGAAAAACGGGAATTTTTACGCAAAATCTGTTTTCCAGAAAATCGATTTTGGTTTTTGGTGTAACTTTAAAAAAAAAGACCGTGGATACATGAAATTTTGACTGAATGTTTACATTTCCATTTTCTATACACGATAAAATTTTCAAAATATTTTGACTTATTTTGAGCTCTTTACGGACATTGTCAGTTTTCATTTTTTTTTAGTTTTTTTTCTAAAAATATCAATAAAATTTTATTTGTTTATCAAAAAAGCTTGAAAATTTAATAGAAGGCTCCTAGTATATTGTTTCAAAGGCAGATGAAAAATATTAAAAATCGTTAGTCACAGTTTTTTTTTATAAGCATTTAAAGTTCAAAAAATGACAAAATATGGAAAAATCACGAAAATTTGCAAATTATTTCGAGTTAGAAATTCATAAAAATTTTTCTTTTTAAATCTAAGATATGAAAATGTAATACAAGATTCCTTATAAGATTATCTACCTTTATCAAACAAAAAATATCTATAAGAAAGTCAAATTAAATTTTTATGATCGTTTGAAATTCAAATTTTTACAACATTGGATATTCACTCGATTTCTCATGTAGCGATTTCCTTATTTTGTTGTAATTCAAAAACGAATAACTGCAGATACATGAAAATTTTACTGAATGTTTATATTAGCATTTCCTATACACCATAAAATTTTGAAAATAATTTGATTCTTTTTGAGCTGTGTACAGACATGGTCAGTTTTCAATTTTTTTAGTTTTTTTTCTATAAATATCA
>NW_021773472.1:0-770 GCF_005508785.2 Acyrthosiphon pisum | reverse complement strand
CATAATATTTTTTAATGTTACCTAAATATAATTTTTCCAAAAATTGTATGTACATTTAAGTTAAAAAAGGTGGGTAAGTGGATTTCGCTCTGCTGTACAGTAGGTTACAAGTGGGTCACTGTATAATGGATGGTATTAAATTTGAATTCAATGATATAATATCATTGTATAAGAAAAACGATTCTGAGCGGAGACGGTATGTTAGTCTAGGTATAAGACATAATATTATATTAGGTACCTATAATAAATTCCAAATTAATCATATCATAATATTTATTAGGTACTTATAACGCGTTATACATCAACAAAAAACCGTGATACTATCATAGATATATAATACTATACTTTAGAAGTTTCAAGTACCCACGAATAATATTATACAATCACAACAAAATAACTAAAATAGTTATCCTAGGTTTTTAATATGTAATTTCGTCCAAATTTGTACTTAAAATGACTATAAAAATAAACTGCGTAAATGTATTTTTTAGATTTTTTGGTAACAGAATTAATAACTTACGTGAAATCTTGTTTTAAATTTTCAATTCTTAGATACAAAAATTGAACATTTTATAAATTTTTAACTACAAAATAATTTTTCAAATTAAAATTTGATAAATTTTGTCAAAATTTGATCTTTAAATGCTTATAAAAAAAAATTGTGCCTATGTATTTTTAATATTTTTCAACTGATATTGTAACAATATATCAGGAGCTTTGTATTAAATTTATACACTTTTTGGCCCAACAGATACTTTATTGATATTTAT
>NW_021773471.1:0-661 GCF_005508785.2 Acyrthosiphon pisum | reverse complement strand
AGAAAATGCTAAGATAAACATTCAGTCAAAATTTCATATATCTACGGTAATTTTTTTTAAAGTTACACCAAAAACCAAAAATCGATTTTCTCGAAAACAGATTATGCGTAAAAATTCCCGTTTTTCCTTAATTTTCTTTGTTTTTCACGGCGCTTTTGAAAACTATTGGAAAAATTTTACTTTTGACCCCCCCAAGTACCAACTAGATTCACTTTCCTATCAGAAAAGGTACTGTTGAAGAAAATCCAAGCACTTTTACTGTCCTAAAAACGTGATGACAGACACAAAAATAAAAAAA
Organism: Acyrthosiphon pisum; assembly: GCF_005508785.2. Lineage (NCBI taxonomy): Eukaryota > Metazoa > Arthropoda > Insecta > Hemiptera > Aphididae > Acyrthosiphon > Acyrthosiphon pisum. The sequence goes on along the minus strand of NW_021773471.1, from coordinate 363 downwards.
TAAAATAAAAAAAATAAAAAATAAAAAAAATAAAAAAATAATAAAAAACACACATCATTGTAAAATCAATACATTCATCGTTCCACTCAGAATCTAAAATGAAAAATACAAATTAATAGTAAAAACAATAAACATACATAATTAAACATACACATTTCACTAGATATTGTTTTTTAATAGTTTTAAGCAATAATTATTTAAAATTTATTTATATTCCTACTTATCAGATTGTATAAAATGTATGATATATAATTATACATGTAATTATATATATAAAACATTTAATATACATACATATATATGTATACATCTTGTTTGTAAACTATTTTAAATATTATTTATATATATATTTATTAAAAGTTC
>NW_021773470.1:0-1675 GCF_005508785.2 Acyrthosiphon pisum | reverse complement strand
TCAAAACGCTTATGCAAGTGTTATTTTAAAATGAACGAAAATGACGAAATAATTTTTAGTGCTTTAAATCATGAACATGACAAAGACGATGAAAAATTTTTAAATCGTCAAAAACTCAATAACAAACAGAAACGTAAAGCTCTCGATGACCCATGTGAAAAGCCATGCAAAATTCTACAACGGGAGTTGCGTGAAAGAGATGTAAATACATTGACTACCACAGATGTAAACCGTATTAGGAAAACTATGCATTATGCTCGGTCGAGCATGATTCCAAAATTGCCTAAAAATTTGGAAGAGTTGCATTTGGCGTTAACCAATTTGGGTGAGATAAAAACTAATAAGGATGAAATTTTTTTTACTAATAAATAAAACTGAAAAAAATTATTGTAGCATTTTCAACGACGACAAATTTAAAATTTTTAAGTGAGTGTAAAACTTTATTTATCGATGGCACATTTAAAAGTTGCCCTATGCTTTTCTATCAATTATTTATTATTCATGGTGCTAAATATACTACATACACTCCTTTAGTATTTTTTTTACTAACGGGAAAGTCTATATCAACATATAAAGATGCGTTTTATAGTTTCTTAGAAAAAATGAACGATTTAAATTTAAATTTTGCACCAAATATAATTTATGCCGACTTTGAACAGCTATACACTCAGCAGTTTCGGATATTTTTCCTGATGTTATACGCAAAGGCTTTTCACACGCCCCGTTAATTATATATATATTCGATATATTCGACGTACATCGATGTAATCGTATATAATTCGCTTGTAACACGCACATCTCCCAAATATATAATTAACGGGGCGTGTGAAAAGCGTTTTCAGATAATAATTATTATATAGGCAAATACAAATGCATGTACATGTATGTGTAAAATGTATAGGTATACGCTTACGGTCGGTCGGTCGCCGGCGTCATTTCGAAACGCGATTGCGAGGCGAACGAACCGATTTCGAAGGAAAAGCGCATATAGACGGCTTCGAAAAGACGTCGGCTACACGATTCGGGCACGGACGGCGTGCGGAAAGACGAATCGGTCGGAGAAAACGAAAAAAATCGGCAAAAAACTCCGGCCGGGGGGTCGATTCTTGAATCTCGTTATAGCATTGTCGTGTACGACAAATCACGTTTGTCACATGAAATATTTTTTTGTCTATTCTTCAATGTGTATACGAAAAAATTATACGAAAAAGTTGTGTGAAAAAATATCGTGGGGGTATGCGTGACACGACTTTTTCATATCACTCGACTTTTATTATTATCATCGTTTATCTTCACCCAAATTGTTAATTAGTACATATTTTGTTGAAGTTCATGTTTAAAAATGGATAATTTCAACGATCTTGCAGCTTTATATATTATGAATATGGTTGATGAAGAAGCTTCATATAACCCAAGACATGGGTTTACAGTTAAGTATGACCCATTTACACAATGTGATCGTTTATTTTTAAAAAATTATAGATTAAGCAAAGATTTAGTTCAACAGCTAATAGCTTTAATTACACCTTACATTGAACCAGAAAGAAGATCGTCATCTATAAAACTCTCCGAAAAGGTATGGTTAAAAGTTGTAAATAAATGTACGTATTAATTAAATGTAAAAAAACCTACTATGTTCACCCAAGTTAAATACATATAAAGGAACTTAATACAT
>NW_021773469.1:0-1146 GCF_005508785.2 Acyrthosiphon pisum | reverse complement strand
TAATCGTACTGCCTATGAACGTGAAAGAATTCGGTTAAGACAAACCCGCGACATTCGACTAACAATGGTGCAGGTTTGAATCGAGCTGCTTCTGTTACGATATGTCAATTGATCACAGTGCCTACAACTGTTTTTGCTAAAAATGAATGTTTGTGTGTAGATTAGACCTCTGGAGTCTGGGAAGAAGGTTTTTTTATTCATCTAGTATTAGTCCGTTAGATTAGGTTAGGATATTGTATTAATTGATTATATTAATTCACTGTAGGTGGAATTAAGTAAAGATGACAAACTTGATATAACTTTGATACATTAGAGTTAAATCATACACTTACTTACAAACGGCACGGGGTCCGCAATCTACCGCAGGTAGATTGCCTATACCTGATAATATACTACTGCGAATCAGAATTTTTATTCCGAGCAATGGAAAAGTTAAGATAAATTTTGAACACCATACACTGAATATTAAATAACGAATTGAACAAAGTTTGAGTTGGCACATTTAACGAGCAACGAATAGAAGTTTCAAGTACCCACGAATAATATTATACAATCACAACAAAATAACTAAAATAGTTATCCTAGGTTTTTAATATGTAATTTCGTCCAAATTTGTACTTAAAATGACTATAAAAATAAACTGTGCTTATGTATTTTTTAGATTTTTTGGTAACAAAATTAATTACTTACGTGGAATCTTGTTTTAAATGTTCAATTCTTAGATACAAAAATTGAACATTTTATAAATTTTTAACTACAAAATAATTTTTCAAATTAAAATTTGAAAATGTCCATAAACAGCTCAAAAAGAGTCAAAATATTTTCAAAATTGTATGGTGTATAGGAAATGCTAATATAAACATTCAGTAAAATTTTCATGTATCTGCAGTTATTCATTTTTGAATTACAACAAAATAAGGAAATCGCTACATGAGAAATAGAGTGAATAACCAATGTTGTAAAAATTTGAATTTAAAACGATCATAAAAATTTAATTTGACTTTCTTATAGATATTTTTTGTTTGATAAAGGTAGATAATCTTATAAGGAATCTTGTATTACACTTTAATATCTTAGATTTAAAAAGAAAAATTTTTATGAATTTCTAACTCGAAATAATTTGCAAATTTTCGTGATTTTTCCATA
>NW_021773468.1:0-474 GCF_005508785.2 Acyrthosiphon pisum | reverse complement strand
CCAACTATCAATTAGTAAAAATGTATTAATGTGACAATAATTTCTTAGTATGTATAGTATAATATTTTTTTTAAATATTATAAAATAGGCATGTTTTTGCGCTTATAAAATATAATCATGGTAAAACGGCAAAAACTGGGAACCGGCCCATCGGGCCGCTTTTAATAAAATCAGACAGGGGCAAATGCCCACCTTGCCCCCCCCCTAAATTACGCCACTGAGTTGTACACTTATACAGGATAGAAATCATTCAAGGATCAAGAGACATGTTCATCGTAAGCTGTGAAGACACACTTGCAGTGGGACAGATACGACAATTAATCCAATAACATAATTTAAGTTAAGTTAGTAAGGATGTTATTTAATATAGGTACTTAAATTTTGTTTCTATAAAAAAGTTTTTTAATTAAACCACATATTTTTTTTTGTGACTATAAAATGTATTAAACTAAAAAGTTCTCGTAATAGTACCTT
>NW_021773466.1:0-1138 GCF_005508785.2 Acyrthosiphon pisum | reverse complement strand
GGCAATGCGACTACGTCGGAAGCTGCAATGGTCTTTTGGTCAGGTCGTCGGTCTCAAGCCGGTTGGTGTGTGATAAGGAGGTCTGATGATTAGGTTAGGACCACTGAGGTTCGACGTGGTAGCCCGGGTAAGCAACAACGTTCTTTACTGCCGCCGAAAACGCGACATTACGTGAAAAAAAATTTAAAAAATTTCGGGCATCCATGCAAATCATTTAGCCAACGTATTATTTTGGGTGTCTAGCAGGTCACTCACCTCGAATGACGTTCGCCGTAGAATATGGGTAGGCTATCCGACTTTGTCGTATAGCGGACAATATGCGACGGCCGGGTCACGTCATCAGGAATCGCAGACACTGTTCATTACTGTCACCAAAAGAGCAGAATTGAGTAATAAATTACGTGAAAAAAAATTCAAAACACTTCTCTCTATACTCTCCACGATGTCAATCCACCTCGGGTGTCGGGACTCGTCGCTAAGGAAGAACGGCTGCAGGCGGCCTATAAATTTAGCTGGGAACGCTAATAACTGTCCAACGGGGAGATCAGACGTTTTAAAAACGGGTAAAACTCGACATTTCGACAAAACTATTGATAAACTCGGCCGCTCGGCTGGCCCGTCGGGAACGAAATACGGCCACGCGCGGCCTATAAACTTAGCCGGGAACCCGAATAAGATCCGAACGGGGTCGTATAAATTCTGTCAAGGCGGTAAAACAAGAATTTTGAAAAAAATCCGAAAATTTTCATTAAATATGACAAGGCGGATGTGATAATGAAAGGTAAATAACGAAAATCTATGACTCCGAACGCGATTAAACATACCTACAGTATAGTCGACTCGAATCGAGCTAGGATATTTTATTATATAATTAATATTTATACGTTTATTTATTATAATAATATATACATGTGACTACCTGCAGAATGATACAGTGCCTATATCGTCTATATTTATGCCAAATCAATCAAATATATAAATACCAATATAAGGAAGCCACAACGTGACCGAGTAGGCAAAAGGATAAAAGGCAGTGAAATATAATATAATATAATAACGCAGTTTATTGAATCAAAAAAAAACATGTAAAAATCGAACTTTTCGCCACATGTATTTAGGGCCTGTATATAGTAATACC
>NW_021773465.1:0-1430 GCF_005508785.2 Acyrthosiphon pisum | reverse complement strand
AAAAAAATTGCAAAAAAAAAGAGTGTCCGGTAAAGTAACAAAATACCAAAGTCAGTACAGTTGTAACATTATTACTAAATTATAATGTACAATACATAATATATTATGATATATTATATATTATATTAGGTATATTATATCTATTATACTGTATACATCACGGTTTAAGATATACTAAGTATATTTTAAACCGTGGTATACATTATAATTTATAATATATAATATATATTATATATATATATATATAAGGTATAAAGTATAAATTAATAATATAATTGTTTTTATAATTGCCAGTTGTAATCATAGATCAAAGGCGTAGCGTGCATGTAAGCACTGCTTACACTTGAAAAAGGGAAAAATAAGTTAATATTAATGTTATTATAATAACAAATTACAACTCAAATTAAATCTTTGACTATTTTTTTTTTAAGTTTCTATAATAATAAAATTAATAAATAATAATATATTTAGAATATAAGATAACAATTTTAATGAACACGGCCATATTTTGGTCATCGTCATCGGCCGTTGCATATGATGGTGGAAAAACTGGAAAATCTATTTTTATTTTATTAACACTTGGTGTTGACACGCTGTGCCGTCGTGTAACATGTTCTGAAACTACTTACGTCTACGTGATCTAATAGACACGGCTAACGTACAATATCGTAGAGGGGGCTCGTATTTATATACAATTTGTAAGCACTTATGATTTTGCATACACCACAGTACCAACCGGTTTATTATTATTTGTATCACTGATAAGGCGATAATCGACGGCTGTATACATTAGTAGTTGACTGCAAAATTACTAATAAATTTCCAAAACATTAGTTTTTCTGCTTACACTTTCTTAAAACCCACGCTACGCCACTGTCATAGACCTACCCTTTTATAGGCCTATTATGGTTGTCTAATTTGATAATATTATAGGCTAAACTAAATTGAGGTCTTAGAAGATATTATTTCAGGGGGGGGGGGGGGGCTATGGGTGCTCGGGCACCCCCTGTCGTCTAAGCCACTAATGAAATTAATTTGTACAATAATCTAAAATTACATAATCTAAAATATAAAGGCGAAACCATTTTTTTAAAAATTCTGATCGGAGCGATGTGTAGATGATGTTTTTTTTAAAATTTTTAAAATTTTTTTTTTTTGTTTCTGTCATCACCGTATTTGGGGCATTAGGTAAAACTGCTTCAATTTTCTTCAACAGTATCTCAATCGATGGGAAAGTGAATCTAGTTGGTTCATTCAGAAAGTCAAAATTTAAAATTGCAATAGTATTAAAAGCGCCGCGGGAAAAATAAAATAAAAATTAAGGAAAACGGGAATTTTTAAGCAAAATCGGTTTTCGACGAAATCAATTCTGGTTTTTGATTTAACTGTAAAACAAATAAACAGATACATGAAATGTTCACTATGAATGT
>NW_021773464.1:0-839 GCF_005508785.2 Acyrthosiphon pisum | reverse complement strand
AAATAATAATATGATTAAAAGTAAAAGTTACAAGTTTACCCACATTTACAGATATTAGATAGGTACGTAGGTATATTATATACCTATCTAATAGGTACCACTTTATTTTTACGATTTTTATATTTTTTGATTTTGTCTACGAGAAAACGAAAAATCTATAATGAATATCATTTTGACTCGTGTCCGGAATTTTTGTGCGCTGTAAAACGTTTATAATATAATAGATATTCTTGGACACAATTGAAATACAACGCGTCAGCGCGTGCATAAACGTACGTCACGTGCAGTGTGCACTGTCCACCGGATATTATGATACAACGAGTAGGACGAAATTGCATAAGACGCGTAAACAACAACAACGACTACGACGACGATGACGATTACGACAACATTACCTATATTTAATCGCCGTCGACGCCGCCGCTGCACATATTAATGACGACGACGATATATTATGCTCCGGAGGGCACGCGGTTAGTTGGCTGGCGTGGGCGTATAAACAATTGCTCGCGTGTAAAAAAAAAGAACTTTTTTCGCGTACTCATCTCGAGGTCGTCCCAAGAGCTTTATACACAGGACATAGATTATAAGTGTTCGTATAATAGAAAAATCGAAAGTACCATGAACGAGATGCGTCCTCCTATTTTTGTCACCGCCATTTCCACAGTTATTTACATATTTTAATATAATATATCACTAAAGATACAATTGAGTCAAAACATTTGAATGGTTAGAAATCATTGTATATAATTATAATTACTGTGTATCCAAATATCCAATAGTTAAATAACTTAAGTCGAGATCGACATTGAAATATTTATATTATTTGTCGGTTACTC
>NW_021773463.1:0-802 GCF_005508785.2 Acyrthosiphon pisum | reverse complement strand
TTCGTATAGCTAGGTAAAATTAAATTATCGATTAGTGAAAAATATATTAATTATATATAAAAATCAATCAAAAATCAATTCACTCGGAATTTTTTTCTCAATTGTTAAAAAAAAAAGTTAAAAATGGCATAAACTTAAAAAAAATAACCTATAAACGATAAAACGCAAAAAATGCAAAATACAAATTATTTGTATACTTGTGCATCGTCCATCATATTCTACCTAATCGATTGATGTTTTTTTACTTCTTATACCTAGTTTTTGAAATTATGATATATGAGCTAAATTTTTTTTGTAATAATTTATAAATTATAAATTCATTTTAGGATGATTTTAATAACTTTTTTTCATTATTCATATATATCCACGTATTATATTATGAAAAGTATATTTTCTTTTTAAAGTTAATAAGTAACTTAATATTTAAACCTAATATGCATACTTAGTGTTTTAAATGTAAGCGTAAAATACTAAAATACAATTTAATTAGCTAAACATATTTTTAAAATAAACACAATTATATTTGTTTTCTTGTGGTTATTAAACTGACCTATTTACGCCTCAGCCAAATATTCACATTTTTACACTAGAAAAGTAAAACAATATATAGTTCTAAGGATGGTCGCGTGTAATACATTCATAAGACTATTTTTTTACAAACTCCATTAGTTAATTGGTTTTATTTAAAACAAACACGTATTATTTTCACACTGTTGTCTGTTCCATTCTTTAATTTTATATATTATTTCCCAACATTTAAATTATTAGTGAAAATAACCATAAATTAATATTATATAATAAT
>NW_021773462.1:0-1026 GCF_005508785.2 Acyrthosiphon pisum | reverse complement strand
CATTCACATCATAAACAACGCGTTAATAAAACTTCGTAATTACGTACGCACTTCTCCTACCTGAAAATATACTGCTCGCATAATCACAAGCGTGTCTTACGAGCAACGCCGGGCGGGATGGATATAATATAATCGAACGTGTTCTAACGAAGAAATTATTTATTATTATTAAGAAAAATTACATTTATTTGCAAACTAAGATAACCCCGGGCCTCCACATTGAGTTTTTCTCAGCAAGGCCCAGTAATCTATTTGATATAAATTTAAATAAAAATACATTGTATTAAAAATATTTTCTCTACTAATATTTATCCTTATTATTGTATTAAACCTTAATCAATACTGCATTTGTTCCCCCATACTTAATGATTTAATAAAATTATAAAATAAGTACCTATCTACTTTATAATATAATAGTATAATATAATATAATTAAGTAGGTATAACATAATTCGTGAATTTCATGTTAATTTTATAATTCCATAACATCATTTCATGTCTTTAACAACAATATGTTGGCTAATAATTGTGAACATTATTTCTTGGATGAACCGCAGTTTGAAATCGATAATATTCTTCAATGATCATGTGGTACCTTAGCTAAGCTATTATTATATACAGGGGCGGATTGGCGAATTTTTTCGGCCCGGGAAGATGAATCAAACCGGCCCTGCACCGCAAATATAACCCCCCCCCCCAAACCAATTGGTCATAATTTTACTCAAAATTCAAAATTTGTTTAGTTTCACCCCTAAATTAGTAAAATATATAATTAATGCTATAACAGTTTTGGGTTAGTCAGATAAGGTTAACCTGTTCAGACTGTTCTAACTTGAACTTGAAGTTTAATCTTATTATATTTTAGATTCTGCGTGGAGCGATGAATGTATTGAATTTACAAATGTGTTGTTTTTTTTTTTTAATTAAAATTTTTAATTTTTATGTCTGTCATCACCTTTTAGGACAGTAAAAATACTTAGATTTTTTTAAACTAGAATCACTTTTCTGATAGGAAAGTTAATCTAG
>NW_021773461.1:0-767 GCF_005508785.2 Acyrthosiphon pisum | reverse complement strand
CGCCCATAATCTCGAAATTTTTTGCATTTTTTTTTCACGTTTTTTTCATATATTAATATATTATATACTTGTTTGGTTGATTCAACTATAAAATATAGTTACAATTTTAGTTAAAATTAAATTTAGTTGAATTGACTATTAATATTTTAACCAAAATCAAATAGTATTTGCAACTAACAATATAGCTATGCCATATGGAACTATATTTTACAGCTGAAGTACATATAATTGCAGTTGAACTGACTAATTTTTTTTTTCCGTGTACGAAAACAATATTCTGGATATCTGGCAAAGCAAGTGGGAAGCCTCCAAAAAAGGGAGATGGACCGCAAAGTGGTTCCCGAACGTCCGACGCCGGATGGCTCGTGGGTGGTGTAAAATAGATCACTTCACGGCCCAGCTGATGTCGGGCCACGGAAGGTTCAACTCCAAGCTCCATCAGTTCAACCTTAAAGGCGATGCGGCTTGCCAATGCGGTGCCCCAGACGGCACTGCAGAGCATCTGCTGATTGAATGCCCACTTGTGAATAAAAACAGACAAACTCTTATTCGCGCAGTGCAAGCGGCCGGTGCGGACTGGCCGTGCGATTTAGAGTTCATGACAAGCATCGAGGTCGTGTTCCAAGCGCTTAAGGTGTTCGCACACGGCTCTGATGCAGGGTTAACTCGGTAGTCGCACTGGTGATATTGGTAAAATTCCAGTCGCGGGGCCCCGTAAAAACTTACTGGGGCCGAGGAGAATGTGGAATAATCCTTCTAATCCGCAC
>NW_021773460.1:0-815 GCF_005508785.2 Acyrthosiphon pisum | reverse complement strand
GATATATTGTTACAATAGCAGTTGAAAAATATTAAAAATATATAGGCACAATTTTTTTTTATAAGCATTTAAAGTCGAATTTTGAAAAAATTTATCAATTTTAAGATTCAATAATTATTTTGTAGTTAAAAATTTATAAAATGTTCAATTTTTGTATCTAAGAATTGAAAATTCAAAACAAGATTCCACGTAAGTAATTAATTCTGTTACCAAAAAATCTATAAAATACATTTAAACAGTTTATTTTTATAGTCATTTTAAGTACAAATTTGGACGAAATTACATATTAAAAACCTAGGATAACTATTTTAGTTATTTTGTTGTGATTGTATAATATTATTCGTGGGTACTTGAAACTTCTAAAGTATACTATTATATATCAATGATACTACCACGGTTTTTTGTTGATGTATAACGCGTTATAAGTACCTAATAGATATTATGATATGATTAATTTAGAATTTATTATAGGTACCTATTATATAGGTCAATTTTTTTTTAATACCATAGATAAGTATATATATGTCTAATACATAGACTGATATACCGTCTCCGCTCAGAATCGTTTTTCTTATACAGTGATATTATATCATTGAATTCAAATTTAATACTATCCATTATAAAGTGACCCACTTGTAACCTACTGTACAGCTGAGCGACATCCACTTACCCACCTTTTTTTGATATATAAACGTCAAAACTTCACCTCTAATAGCTTGTACTAAATTTTACATTTATATTTAAAATACCTTAGTTAGTCTAAATGGCAAAATTGAGTACAATATCAGATTTGTAAGCATTTGAAGTTCGATTTT
>NW_021773459.1:0-803 GCF_005508785.2 Acyrthosiphon pisum | reverse complement strand
CATCAAATGCTGCGGACTATGACATTTAGTTATAGTTTTATTAACTGCTACTAGTTATTGCTTTTTAATGTACCAAAATAAGAATGCGACCAAAATCATTTATCTGTCATTATGTCTGTAATTGCAGAATTATATAACCCACAAACTTTTATATAAAAAAAATATATAGAAACGATTTAATCTCATCAAAATATTGCTACAATCGAAAAAGTGCTTCGACCGATGCAAAGTAAACTTGCATACCAATTCAAACATCTTTACATATTTTAAATCGAACAACTAGAAGTACCTTAATTTTTGTCAGGCGTTTAGGTCATTTTTTCTATGTTCCACGTGTGTTAGACAAAGACAGACAATCGCGGCAATATATAATATATTTTTGTTAGTTATTTTTTGCTTGGATTCAACAGCTTTCAAGGTTCAATTTTAGATTCTGAGTGGAACGATGAATGTATTGATTTTACAATGATGTGTGTTTTTTTATTTTTTTATTTTTTTATTTTTTTTTTATTTTTTTATTTTTTTTTGTGCCTGTGTACACGATAAGTAGTCGAAATAATGCTACGATTTTCAACTTCAGTATCTTGTTCAATCAGAAAGTGAATATCGTTGGTGCATTGGGGAGGTCAAAATTTAAATTTCCCAGTGGTTTTCAAAAGCGCCGGGAAAAACAAAAGAAAAATTAAGGAAAAACGGGAATTTTTACGCAAAATCTGTTTTCGAGAAAATCGATTTTGGTTTTTGGTGTAACTTTAAAAAAAATAGACAGTGGATGCATGAAATTTTTACTGAATGTTTACATT
>NW_021773458.1:0-799 GCF_005508785.2 Acyrthosiphon pisum | reverse complement strand
TCCCCCCACGCTAATAGCGCCACTGGTCATGATATTATTGATATACTTATCGCTTATAAAGACCAGAAGTTACTAGTAATAAATTCGATACCGAAAATATGGTGATAAATGATTATCAGTGTACCTAGTACTTCCGAAAATAACTTTTATTGTTAACATACATATTATAAGTAATAATTGCCAATTGGATTATTGGACTATCACGTCTTGTCGCTAATCATATCAGCTGTTATTTGTATTGTTAATTTTGTTCTGTGCACGATTACCACGATTATCTATAATATTATCATGGTTTATAAGTATACCTATTACCAGGTTATCGCGAAGTACATGAAAATACGTTGAGTAGATAAACGGTTATTAGGTTATATTTATTGTTTTAAGCTTGTAAAATAATTCATATTTAATTGTGCCAAATACTTTAAATGATTTGATTAAATCATGATCTTGAATCGTTAATGTTAATAAACTTTTACTTTTTAATATTTCACATTTTTAAGTTTTTAAATTTTAATTATGCACTTTTTTATAAATAAAGTTCAAGTACAATGTTCTTGTATGTATTTTTTCTTATCTACCACATACACAATATTATATTTTTTTTAATAAAGTACCTAAATTGGTTAGTTACATGTCAATTGGATACTTGATGAGTAGGTACATATTATTGTGTACAATTTGTTGGTAAGTTTTACTAGTTGGTAGTTTCTACAATTAAATAAATTATACAATATGTCATTAAGTTCAAACTTATTTTTGATTTCAGTTTAATCATTTATACATCTACAATTGTTGTTTA
>NW_021773457.1:0-891 GCF_005508785.2 Acyrthosiphon pisum | reverse complement strand
TCAAAATATTTTAATTATTTAAAATGTGTGGATAAGCTTTTAAATGATACATCAATACTGACAAATTGTGTCTGTAGTATCATATCAGTCCTCAGTGAATCTAAGTTTAATGCAGAACGTTTTATTAGTGTTATTGGAGTGAGTTAATTTAAATGTTTTATCAGGAAAAATTAAGCAATAGAAGTTAATATATCTTGGTTATTTAATGAAATCTTAACTATTAATTTTTATTTGGGCAGGGCTGTATTAAGATTTTGCCGTCTGTGCGACATTTTGGCACTCCCGCCTTTGCTTATGTTTAATTTTTCCTATATCAGTAATTTTATTTGTTACACAATTTATTAGCAACCAAAAATCAAAAACAACTGTCTAATACTTTAATGATTACTAAATGTATAATTATAAATTGTATACAACAACTTCCATTAACCCTTTCACTGCTATGGATGTACTATTACATCGCACGCAAACATACCGTTCCGTGCTCCGGACGTACTAATACGTTCCTTATCTATAAAACTAAATACGCAGGTTATCACATTAGTGATTACACCGAAATATGCAGATAATAACTTATAATTCAAGTCAATTTTTTTTTTTTTGACTTCAACATATTGTTCAATTTAACTAAATTAATAATTTATGAACATTAAAAAAAAAAAAAACAATTATAATTCAGCAGAGTTGAGTAATTTAGGGAAAAAAACTTAGCAGTGAAAGGGTTAACAAATTATACTATATTATTGTTATCATAAGCGTGTCTACGGTGGGTGCCTAGGGTGCCTGGGCTGCCCCTGCAATTTTCGAAAGGCGCCGGTCAACCAAGTTTTAATCTAGTGGTTTACAGCTTTTATTTAGAAAAAAAAATGTCATGCATTGTTTATTTTGTTC
>NW_021773456.1:7451-9483 GCF_005508785.2 Acyrthosiphon pisum | reverse complement strand
TAGTAGATAGCTTACAAAGTATATGCAATTTTTCTAGAATAAAAAAAAAATGGAGTCATCGCTAGTACGGGAAAGAATCAACAACATCTTACAACAACGTGAGGAAAACAACCCGCAGCATGAGCGAAGTAAAATTCAATTTCAGAAAAAATCTGAAAGATATTAACATGAAAATAGCGAAAGCGAGTTTAAAAACAATAAAGGAAAATTAATAGAAGAAAAAGAAAAAATATTAAATAATTATAAAAGTTCATTATACATTGAGTTTCTTTGCGAAAAAAGTATTCAAAGAGGGCTCAGCGATTTGTATGAACAATTAGATAATATATAATATATATATATATAATTAATATATTATAGTTAATATTTTTTCTAGTTTTTTTATTCAAAAATAAAATGGCTTATTAATAAATTATTTTGTTATTATTTATTATTTTATCTTATAATTATATATCGAACGATATTGTAATAAATTATAATCTATACCGTCTCTGTGTATATAGTTTATCTGTTGAAGGTTAATAAATGTTTTAATATTCAATACTGACTATGTTTGATAATCGTTCAAATAAAACTTATTTAATAAAAATGTTAGGAAAAGTGGTTTAGATTTAAAAAACGTACCAATTTTCTAACAGAATGAGTGCATAAACAATGTAACAGTATTAACAGTTAGTTTTAAAATTCTATGTAATTTTCAGAATCATGAACTCAGATATAAACATAATTAAAAGCAGAATTCTAGCAGTAGAACAGCAGGTGCGTGCAAATAAACGCTATTGTATCGAGCAACGGAAAGCTTTTCGAAAAGTTTTTGTAGACATTTATAATAGTATGAAGAAACATTTAATTTTAAAAAATGAATTGATAAATGAGCATAATAGATTCCAAAACTATTCAAGTGAATGTAAAGCAGATCTTCAGTGTCAGTTAACAGAGCTAAACAATCGGTTAAGAGAATTAGAATCTGAATAATTTTTTGATTATATTAACCAACTCTTTTTTTCTTTGTAATAATTTAGAATTAATAATATTATTATATTTTGAAAAAATATTCTAAATTAGACGAATGATCGTTGAATATATGTCGTAAATTTGTATCATCTTGTTTCATTATTATTAAGAAGTTTGCGTTATCTCTTACTAGCTGTTTTGTTATTTTAGAATATGTCTGTGTTAATAAAATACAGAGCTAGCACCTGAATGTCTGCCCATGCTAAAGTATTCTCTGATTACGGATTGTGAACCACATACCACATCATCAAAAATGATAATAGAACTTTTCTTGGTTAAGTTTGTTGCATAGTAACTGACTAAATGTTTTAAATAATATCTTGTCTGTTTAATTAAAAATCGTTTAGAATTTTTTCTATAAAATTACAGGGAGATTTGTTTCACTGTTAGGCATACATTCCTGGTTAAACTTTTTTCATCTCCCCGTAAAAAGTGACTCAGAACACCCAACCATACATATTAGAATTTTGAGCTATACGGTAATCGAATGTGCTGCAAGGGGGGCTTTCCCACTTAAACTTTTTTCATCTCCCCGTAAAAAGTGCCTCAGAACACCCAAATTACTACTACTATTTTGCAATGACAAGTGACAAAAAAATGTACTATCCTACTGATGGTGAACATTACATAAATATTGAAAATGAATGTGAATTTAGATTAGGTCGAAATGGCCAAATCCCACTTGGTACAATATCTATATGTATTTATTCAATAGGCGAAATTGAAAATTTATTAAATTCATTCGGAGCTAAATTTGTGGCTAATTTTCCTAAAATAAATCTTGAAATAAATAAAAATGTATTAAAAATAACTGCTTCAATTGGTCTGTGCTTTGATGAATATTTATCAAATTGTTTAGGTTTTGATTTTATAAAACATATGATCCCTATTAATAAAACATGGCCTAAAGGGAAAGAAATAGAATTAGGCGTTGAGTATACACCACCAGATATTGCTTATACAGGAATAAGAATAAAAACTCCAAAATTTTACACTCAAGGTTTTTTAAAAGACATAA
>NW_021773456.1:4061-5394 GCF_005508785.2 Acyrthosiphon pisum | reverse complement strand
CACCAAATTGGACAACAGAAGTTTTCACTATTTCTAAAGTTTTAAATACAGATGCCATTAATGTATCAACTAAAAGACAGTTTAAATAATTTAATATTAGGAAATTTTTATGTACTAGAATTGAAAAAAACATATTTTCCTGATATAATTTCTCATTAAATGTGTTATAAAAAAATATAAAAACAAATTATATGTTAAATTGTTAGGTTTTGACGATAGTCATAATTCGTGGATAAATGTAAACGATACTTTTAAATAACTAATAAGAGAATTTGTAATTTAACGAAATGTATCAATCAATACCTATATTGTTCAGATCTTATAAACCATCTCATCATTACAATGTATGGTATTGATTCAATTATTATTATCAATTAATTAATAATATTTTTAATAACTGTATACTAAATGCTGTATATACTTCATAATTGTATTAAATCTGATAAACGTTTAACGACTAAGCCTCTAGCAATTTTCTAATCCTTATACAATTTTGCATTAAAGTTATCACGTTTTAAAATATAGCAACCTTTATCTGAATCAAAATACAGTTCTCTGAGATTTTCAATATCGATATTTAACAGATTCGGTAATTTAGGTTTGGATCGAATATTTGGTTTTACGTAAAGCTTAGGTTTATGCATTCTGAAAAAAAAAATGTAATGTTATACAGCTTATGCCGTATAGTTAATTGTTTAAATATACATTTTGAAATGATAATAAATATTAATAAATATTATTTTATATTATTTGTGTGTTTTTTTTATTTCATCTATATTTAATTTACTTAGTGCCTATTAATTTTTAAATTTTTTTAAAAGTCATGTACTATTTTTTAAAAGATAGTGTCCATATGCAATAGTATTAACACCATCCAGAGGCGGTTTGAAATTTTTCAGTTGGTGGTTCAAGAATAGTTAAAACCACCCACCCACTCACCAAAAAGTCACACTGCAAAACCTTACTTAATTTTATCATTTTTTTTTTTTTTTACTATTATTATTTATACTAAAATTTGCTAATTTTGATAATTGATATATTAAGTACCGAATTCTAAATAACCAAGTAAACAACTTGATATTACAAACCTAAAGATATAAGATAAAATTAGTTTAATTTAGTATTCTAGTGGACAGCGTGTTGCATGATTAATTAACTTTAAGTTAATCATGGGGCATTGTATTTCATTGTTTTCTTTAATAAGTAGGTAGGTATATACTTAACATTTTTTTTTTTATTAAAACATTTTAATACAATTAATGAAAGTCAATATACTTACATCATTTTTTAAGTGTTAACAATACATTAATGCTTTTTGCAAAACACTGGAAGT
>NW_021773456.1:0-1779 GCF_005508785.2 Acyrthosiphon pisum | reverse complement strand
TAATGTATATATACTGAAAGTGTCAATGTTTTTTATTTTATTTTTCGTTCTAATTACTTAATGAAGTGGTCATCCCCACAATAATAAACATAATTTTTAAAAATCCAGTGACTAATTTTATTAAAATGTATTGAGTATCGAGTATCGAGTATCTTGTATCGCGATATTCCAAAGCTAAGTATCGAGTATCTAGTATCGCGATACTCTAGAGCCAAGTATCGAGTATCTAGTATCTCGATACTCCAAATCCAGGTATCTAGTATCTAGTATCTCGATACTGATTTTTGAGTATCTTGCCCATCCCTGAGAACGGTCATGGTATGTCCATCTCGTAGCAGAAAAACTTTTTAACCTACGAATACGTTGGTTTTTATATAATTGTTTTTGAAACTCTACATATGTTGCGGTTCTCTTTCTGGCACCTAAAAATGTTACCAAACTACTAATTGTACCAAAAAAGTCTTGTGCACATTCAGTTGCTTCACAACAATCAACAACCGCTAAATTTAAGCAATGTGCACTACACCATACATGTAGTGCACTTTTATTTTCATTTTGTATTAATGAGCGTAATCCTTTTACAGCTCCTTGCATATTAGATGCCCCATCATAAGCTTGTCCAATCAGATCATGCCTCCAATTTAAATTATATTTCTCACATACTTTACAAAATAACTCATACATCCCATTTCCAGTTGAATCTACTGTTTCATCAACACAAATTAATCGCTCTTTTATAAGCCCATCGTTTGTGCAATATCTCAATACAAAAGCAAATTGGTCGAGCTTTGACACATCCGTTGTAGAGTCCAGTATAAGTGAATACATTCCAGCCGCTTTCACTTCCTTTAAAATAGTTTCACGGATCGATTCAGCAATACAGTTGAGCATAGAATTTTGTGATGATTTAGATAGATATGTCAATCTTTGTTTTTTTTTTGATGATTTAATATTTTCCAAGTGTGTAGCTAAAATTGTATGATGTTTGGCAAAAACGTTGACCCAATCTAGAAATTTTCCACTTGTACCATTAGTTAAACACTCAGTATGGCCTCTGAATGCATCATTATGTTTGGATAAACATAACACTATATCCATTAATACATGCACAACTGCTCTATTCATTGCAACATGCTTATTATTAGAATTCATTAACTGAATATCAACACGATTATTATTTATATACATTATTTTATTTAATTCAGCTTCTAAGTGATCTTTACAAGTTTCATGTAAATGAATTCGACCATATAAACCACCTAAATGTCCCCATGAATTGCAACCTGTAGTGACAAAAGAGTTTTTTTGAGCTCTAATAGAACCAAACAGTTTGCATGTCCAGCAATAAATTCTATTAATTGAAGGCGAGTATGTAATCCACGATCGATGTTCAGACTTTCCATTAACCAACTTTGTATAATATGATGTTGAAAACGAACGTGGTGGATTTGATTCATCTTTAGGAAATTTACCATTGGGTAAATCGGTAGCAACTGGTTGGCATGGACCCATTTCTAATTGAATTAACTTCAATCCAGGTGTGATTGATTTATTCATAAATAAAACTGGATCATTTTTAAACATTGGCGAAACTGATTGTAAATTATTAACAGATTCATAGATATCACGAGACTCAACATCTAAAATTGTACAATATTATTAGTTAGGTATCATAATAGTTGTATATAGTTTAGTTTCACTAAGCTCTTTCAATATCCACAAAATTGAATTTATATATTTTTATTTACTAACTGTCTGACTATTATAATTTAAATGTTA
>NW_021773455.1:0-1183 GCF_005508785.2 Acyrthosiphon pisum | reverse complement strand
TATAAGTTAATTTATATTAACTTTTTAACTTAACTAGTTAATTTTGGCTTTTCATTAACTTAACTGTTAACTTACTAAGTTTCTTTTTTAATTAACGTGAAATTAACGAGTTAATTTTTCATTTCAAGAAGTAAGTTAATTTATTTTGTTTTTAATTTTATCATATTTCACTACTTCAGTATATTTCGTTTACATGTCAAAAAATATTTACCGTGAATTGTTTTAAGTAAAAATGTATATAATTCGAATTTAACTAATATGGAAACACTGTATAAAATATAAACACTATAGTCTATAATTTAGTTTTGGGTTGGAAAAAAATTAAGTATGTTAGCGTTGTATAAACAAATTAACTTTTTTTTAACTTCATAAAAAGTTAACAAAAAGTGTGTATTAACTTTTAACTTAACTGAGTTAACCTATAGTTAAATTAACTTTTAACTTTTAACTTTTTGTTATTGATGCATATTAACTTAACTTAACTTAACTGAGTTAAAAAAAATCATTAACTTGCCCAGCCTTGCAAGTGAGATACTATATAATGGATAGTATTAAATTTGAATTCAATGATATAATATCACTGTATAAGAAAAACGATTCTGAGCGGAGACGGTTTGTCAGTCTAGGTTTTAGACATACCTATTATAGGTATACTTATCTATAGTATTAAAAAAAAATTATCTATAATAGGTATCAATAATAAGTTCCAAATTAATCATATCACAATATCCATTAGGTAACGCGTTATACATCAACAATAAACCGTGGTACTATCATAGATGTATACTTTAGAAGTTTCAAGTACCCACAAATAATATTATACAATCACAACAAAATAACTAAAATAGTTATTCTAGGTTTTTTAATATGTAATTTCGTCCAAATTTGAACTTAAAATGACTATAAAAATAAACTGTGCTTATGTATTTCTTAGAATTTTTGGTAACAGAATTAAATATTTACGTGAAATCTTGTTTTAAATTTTCAATCCTTAGATATAAAAGTTGAACATTTTATAAATTTTTAACTACAAAATAATTATTCAATTTTAAATTTGATAAATTTTGTCAAAATTTCAACTTCAAATGCTTATAAAAAAAATGTGTGCCTATGTATTTTTAATATTTTACAATTGCTATTGTAACAATATATCAGGAGCCTTGCATTAAATTTTCACGCATTT
>NW_021773454.1:0-835 GCF_005508785.2 Acyrthosiphon pisum | reverse complement strand
ATTTAATTAGTTTTTTTTTCTATGAATGTCAATAAAACTTTATTTGTTGAGTAAAAATACTTGAACATTTAATACAAGGCTCCTACTATAGGTATTGTTACAATGAGATTTGAAAAATATTAAAAATCTTAGTCACAGTTTTTTTTTGTTAGCATTTAAAGTTCAAAAATTGACAAAATATGTAAAAATCACGAAAATTTGCAAATTATTTTGAGTTAATAATTCGTAAAAATTTTTCTTTTTAGAACTAAGATTTTAAAATGTAATACAAGATTCCTTATAGGTTAATCTACCTTTATCAAAAAAAAATGTTATAAGAAACTCAAATTAAATTTTTATGAGCGTTTGAAATTCATATTTTTACAACATTTGATATTCACTCGATTTCTTACGTAACGATTTTCTTATTTTATTGTAATTAAAAAACGAATGACTGTAGATACTTGAAAATTTCACTGAATGTTTATATTAGAATTTTCTATACACGATAAAAATTTGAAAATAACTTGACTCTTTTTAAGCTGCTTACGGACATTGTCATTTTTCAATTTTTTTATTTTTTTTTTCTATAAATATCAATAGAATTTTATTTGTTTGGTAAAAATGCGTGAAAATTGAATGCAAGGCTCGTGATACATTGTTACAATAGCAGTTGAAAAATATTAAAAATACATAGGCACAATTATTTTTTATAAGCATTTGAAGTTGAAATTTTGACAAAATTTATCAAATTTAAAATTGAATAATTATTTTGTAGTTAAAAATTTATAAAATGTTCGATTTTATATCTAAGGATTGAAAATTTAAAACAAGATTCCACGTAAATATTTAATTC
>NW_021773453.1:0-1334 GCF_005508785.2 Acyrthosiphon pisum | reverse complement strand
TAAATGGATCTATTACTTTTTTAATATTGTATTAAATAGTATCTGCTGCAGTATTTATAAATTATAATTACCAAATTACATTACATCAACCAATTACCTCACATCAAAATTGTAATATATATTAAGTTTTACATAGTATACTTGTAGGTTAGCTACTATTGTCAATTCAAGTATAAAAGAATCATCCCATCTTATCCAGCATAAAAAATAAATAATAAATTCAAGTGTTACCTAATTTATTATTTACTATTTATTAAATAGTTTATATAATATGATACTCATAACTAAACATACCTATATAAGTCATACCTATTATAGTCATATCCTTATACAATTTAGTTTTCAGACTTTAATTAAATACAAAACGTTCTATTTTGTTTATTAATATTGTATTATATAGAACGTGTTTAACTAAATTTATATAAATGACTCACCTAAAATTTGTAATATATCAAGTACCTACTACATAGAATGTTATCTAATATTTAACGATTTAGATGCGTTGCTCAATAAAGCATATTATTAAAGCAATAGTCGAGGATGTCAATTAAATATTGTTATTAATTTGATTTTATGCTCATGTTAAACCTACCTTTAGTATACATTAATAATAATGCATTGTAATACTGTCCATAAACATACCTACATAAGTAACATCAAACAGCTAGCATTATACACTTTAACTACCAGACTTTTCTGAAATATATGTAGTATATTTATAATATTAGTTTATTAATATTGTATTATATGGTACCTGCAGCAGTATTTGTGTTGTACACTAAATTATATAAATGACTCATCTAAAATCTGTAATATATCAAGTAGGTACCTACATAGCATGTAAGCATGTTATATGTATATTTAGGTGCATTGCTCAATAAAGCATATTATTTAAGCATATTATGTAGATATTAAAGCAATAGTTGTGGATGTCAATTAATTATTGTTATTTATCAATTGTCAATTTATTAATTTGATTTTATGCTCATGATTATATGCTCATAGTTTATGTAATATTAGTTTATTAATATTGTACCTATTATATGATATCTGCAGCAGTATTTGTATCCTCCATAAAATTTATAATTACCAAATTACATTACCTCATCCAATTTACTTACTTAAAAACTGTAATATAGTAGGTACTAGTATTTAGGTTAGTTATATTCAAGTATAAATGAACCATTCCATATAATCTAACCCATGTAAAATAATAAAATGTATCAAATTTATTATTGATTATTTATCAAATATTTTATTTAATAAAAGACTCTCATAATTAGACTTATATATCAAATAGTATACAGTCATATCATTATACAATTTAATTGCCA
>NW_021773452.1:0-941 GCF_005508785.2 Acyrthosiphon pisum | reverse complement strand
AGGAATCGATGGAAACGGGTCGGGCGGACTGTAGAAACGGAGCGGTGTTAAATTTTTTACGCCACGGTTTCACTTGGCTGGCGTTTTCCGTTCCACGGGTGGCTTGCAGACAGCTGTTCTCGTAGTCAACTGATCTTCATTTTATATATTAAGATTGGTATTGGGAAATAGTTTTTTTCTCAGTAAAATAAGAATTTAATCTGTACTTACTGCTACTCATTTGATTAGAAAGTTAAAATATAGGTAGTTTTTAATCTTAACTATTTAAATTTTCAGTATGTTGAATGATTCAGGACTGCGCAGGATATTGGATCCAGTTTTGGATAGTGTAAAAAATAGTGTTGTTATAAATTCAGAGTCCATTAGGTAAGAACATTGTAACTCAGTAAATATTTTTTAACTTCTAATAATTTAAAATGCTGCCCTTATTTCATAGAAAATATTTACACGAAGAATGTGATCAGATAAAAAAAACAATAATGAAAGACATACATTTTAGCTGATAAGCTTAAAATTGGATGCAGTCACCCGGCTCAACAGAGCATTCCTAGGAATAAACATTCAATATATTGTCGATGATACTATTATACTGAAGGCGATTGGCTTAATAGAACTTACTGAGTCACATACAGGTAAAATATACATTTAGTATTGGTAATGGAACGTTTTTCAGTTTTTCAAAATTAACTTCTAACGCTTTACATTTTTTCTTTTAGGTATATATTTGAAACATACAATTTTAAATGTCTTAAAAAAATTTAAAATTGACATAAATCAAGTATATACTATTACATCAGATAACGGAGCAAATATGCTTAAAGCTATTGATTTATTTGAAAATGAGTGTGAAACACAGATTTCTAAAAATAATGATTTAGAGTCGATGAACCTGTATATGAGTTAATAAATGATGATAGTGATACTACCTCAACCTCAAATGA
>NW_021773451.1:0-3251 GCF_005508785.2 Acyrthosiphon pisum | reverse complement strand
AAAGGTTCTTCATAAGCAATTTATTTAAAACCAATTTTTTTAAAAATATACATGCACAATTTTTTTTATAAACATTTTAAGTTTAAGTTTGTATGAAATTACAATATATGCCGAACGAAGTATAACGATGTTAGTTATTTTGTTGTAATTCAAAAACATTATTTGTGGGACTTTTACGTATATTATAAATTTAACTATATACGCAGTTAAATTTTCAAAATATTTAGATTAGTTTTAAGCTATTGCCTATTTATATTTTATAACACGAGCAGTTAACACTTTACCATGTACCAATATATATCATTATAATAATACAATAGGTATACCATTTATACACCAATTTCAAAAATTTTGTATTCACACCGTTCTACGGTAAGGTGTTATTGACTCAAAAGTTAATAACAATATAATGTAATATACCTACACCATTATATAAATTAAATATCGTTTTATAATAAAATGTGCAATGTTTTTGTCAAAAATTAAATCAGCCTGCCATAGTACTAATAGTAAAATTAATTATTTTAATAGCAATAAAAAACATACGATGAAAACACGAACATTTCATATATTTAATATATAAGTAGGTATACTTGATATAGGCTGACAGACCTCTCTGCTTAGAATCGCTTTTCGTATGGGTACAATGATATATTATTTTTCAAATTCAATTCGAATTCAAATTTAACCCATCCATTACAGTAACCCACCGGTATATCGACACTTAGTATACAGCAGATCGGTATCCATTTTCCCATCTTTTTTTAGTTTATTTTCTATTTATGTATAATAATATTTTTTTATGAGAATAAGAAAAACTTGAGAATTTAATATATAAGGTTTAAAATTTGTTTTTCTTACGACAGTTAAAAAGTATCATAAACATATAGGTAGTACAAATTATTTTTTTTAAGGTTAAAAGTGTACAACATTTGTCAAAATCACAAAATATTTTCATTATTTTATAGTAAAAAATGAATAAGATATTTAATTAAGATGTTAAAATTAAGAAGTTGTTAAAAAAATAATAAAATGTTCAATTTTAATACCTAATGCTTGAAAATTTGATACAAGATTCCTCATATTGTTTTTACACAAATCTAAAAAATCTTAGGCACAATTTGTTTGGGCATTTCTAGTTAAAATAATTTCAAAGAAATTGGATGTTTAAAAAATAATGATTTTAATTATTTTGTTATAATTCAAAAAATATTAACCATGAAAATTTTTCAATAATGAAAGTATTTAAATTAATTTTAAACTTTATTTATTTTTGAACGACGAGCCATCCTCGAAAAACAAATTAATGTAGCAATTGCCAATTAGCAATATGAATGTATAATAAAATATCGATAGTAATATAAATTATATAATCTTAGGTTAGTTTTTTTTGTATATTGCAATATATATATTTGTATATTGCGCCTATGATTTATCATTGAATTCAGATTTAACACATCCATTACAGTGACTAACTACTCAATGCCGAGTAAACTCAACTCGTATGTACAGCATCTTTTTCATTTATTTCAAGTGTTTAAAAAAATGTTATGATTGATCGATAAGTTCGAAAAATTAAAGCAATTTTCCTCATAAGTGTGATTTTTAGCAATTTAAAAATATCAAAAATAAATATGTAGAATTTTTTTCTAGATATTTAACAATTATATTTTTAGAGAATTTAATATTTGTGCAAAAATTATTTCAATCTTCTGTATTAGCAATAGAAAAATAAACTACTGTTAGGAATATCAATTTAATATACTGAAATATTCTTAGAAATTTAGTCTAAGTGAAGACGGCCTGTCACCGGCCAGAATAATTTTTCGTATACGAATGATACCTATTTGGCTATATCATTGAATTCAAATTTAACACATCAGTTACAGTTACCTGCTCGGCAATGTACACCGGATACCTATAGTATCTACTATAAAGAAAAGCAACTTCCCTGTTTTTTTTTATTCTGGAATAATACTTATTAGTCACATAAGACTTTTTATGGTGTTATAGTGATCGTTAAGAGTAAATTATCAATAATATGCCGTGTTAAGCATTTTGATCAAAAACGGAGACCGTTCCTAGATTATTAGAAATTAATTAGGTAGGTACCTAAAAGAAATATAATATGTTTGATTCAGGATATTATTTTTTAAGACACGTTTCTCTTTTATTTTGAAACACCGGATGTATTATTTGTTAATTATTAATTGTTTATAACAACCGTTAAGACTTAAGAGTCATTAATATATTGTGTTTAATATATTAATTAAATATATATGTATATTAAATATATTTAAATATATAATAATAATAATTAATATATATGTTTAATATATTGTGTTGTTTTAATGCTCAGTATCCATTACTCTCAATGCGTGAAAGGTTGAATAGGCCGATTTATTTAAAACGTCTGAAGACTCTTTTAATAGCACAAAAAGTGCTTAGTTTTTCAATATTAAGGCCTGAAGGTGGTTTCTGGTAGGAAATTGGATCTTATATGTAGGGTCAAGAGTTAAAATTGTCCAGTACTCCAGTACTTTTCAAAATAGTCGTATAAAAAAAAACAAAACTGAAGAAGACGGCTCGCTGTTTAGTGTACTTACCTCATTACACTGTAATTAATGTGTTAAATTTAAAGTCAATAAATATAAATATATATATAAATAATCATAAATTATTGCATACGAAAAACGTTTAGTAAGTTGTACGTGGTAAGTACCAACATTTTTTGTGCACGAGCACAAAATGGGTTTTCTCTCTCTTTGTTATAAATTCGTTTCTCTAAATGTCTGCATTGATAATAAAACATGTACAAGTTACATTAGGTATGAACAACAACGTTCCACATAAGAGTGAACAAGTAAACACGAATTCTAACTACAAGTTCGCAGTCGGTATATATTATTACTTATTATGTTCCAGGTACTATACCGTCTATACTCAAGGCTGGGCATTAACGAGTTAAAAAGTTAATTTAATTTTAACTTAACTAGTTACTTTTGGCATTTCATTAACTTAACTGTTAACTCACTAAATTTCTTTTTTAATAAACGTGAAATTAACAAATTAATTTTAAATCTTAAGAAATAAGTTAAGTTAATTTAATTTAATTATATTTCACTATTTCATTTTCATGTCAAAAAATTACCGTGAATTGTTTAAAGTTAACTGAGGTAACTTAAAAGTTAATACACACTTTTTGTTAACTTTTTATTTATTTAAAAAAAAAATTAATTTTTTTATACCAC
>NW_021773449.1:0-809 GCF_005508785.2 Acyrthosiphon pisum | reverse complement strand
ATTTGTTGTGATTGTATGATATTATTCGTGGGTACTTGAAACTTCTAAAGTATACTATTATATATCTATGATAGTACCACGGTTTGTTGTTGATGTATAACGCGTTACTAATGGATATTATGATATGATTAATTTGGAATTTATTATTGATACCTATTATAGATTAATTTTTTTTTAATACTATAGATAAGTATACCTATAATAGGTATGTCTAATACATAGACTGATATACCGTCTCCGCTCAGAATCGTTTTTCTTATACAGTGATATTATATCATTGAATTCAAATTTAATGCTGTCCATTATACAGTGACCCACTTCTAACATACTGTACAGCAGAGCGACATCCACTTACCCACCTTTTTTTATTTTTTTTTGTGTCTGTGTACACGATAAGTAGTCGAAATAATGCTACGATTTTCAACTTCAGTATCTTGTTCGATCAGAAAGTGAATATCGTTGGTGCATTGGGGAGGTCAAAATTTAAATTTCCCAGTGGTTTTCAAAAGCGCCGGGAAAAACAAAAGAAAAATTAAGGAAAAACGGGAATTTTTACGCAAAATCGATTTTTCACAAAATTGAATTTGGTTTTTGGTGTAACTTTAAAAAAATTACCGTAGATACATGAAATTTTGACTGAATGTTAATCTTAGCATCTTCCATACACCATAACATTTTCAAAATATTTTGATGTATTTTGAGCTCTTTACGGACATTTTTATTTTCCATTTTTTTTTAGTTTTTTTTCTAAAAATATCAATACAATTTTATTTGTTGGATAAAAAAGCTTGAAAATTTAATAGAAGGCT
>NW_021773448.1:0-998 GCF_005508785.2 Acyrthosiphon pisum | reverse complement strand
TCTATACTACCGTCAGTTTTATATTTGGTTTGAACACCCATGCATTTCGTAATGCAACTTTATCCTGTGGCAAATCGACTAGTGTCCAAGTCTGATTTTCATGTAACGAATTAATTTCGTCAATCATAGCGTTTTCCCATTCGTTTTTGTTTGACCCAGTAATTGCCTCATTATAATTCAATGGATTGACACAGTTAGCAATAAAAGTCTGAACATTGTACCTGTCCGGTTTCTTAAGCGTATTTCTGTCACGTAGAACCATAACATTTCTATCATCGACTATGTTTTCGTCCTTCGCACGCACGCCCATTGAATTAATCTGAGTCTCTGTACACTCTAATGTGTCTGTAATTATATTTTTATATTTATTACATTCGTCTTCGAATATAATGTCTCTGCACACGGATATTCTATTTGTTTTCGAATACCATACACGATAACCTTTCGTGCTATTCGAATAGCCAACAAATATTCCCTTTTCACTCTTTGGATCCCATTTTTGACGTTTTTGTTTTGGTATGTGTGTATACACCACAGTACCAAACACTCGTAAATTTTTAATATCAGGCACGACTTTATAATATAACTCGTAAGGTGGCTTACCATCCTGTGAACTCGTTCCGGTTAGATTAAGTGTATAAACCGCTGTGTTCACAGCTTCTGCCCATAATGACACATCAAGCTTCTACGATTATTCTGTTATCACGCTCGACTTTCCCGTTCTGTTCCGGCGTATATGCTACCGTAGTTTGGTGTCGTATGCCATATTTCTGTAGAATACCTGTAATATCCTTTTTTACGAATTCTAATCCATTATCCGTCCTTAATATTTTGACCTTAGATCCTGTTTCTGTTTTAACACTTTTTATAAATGTTTCCATAATATTTTTTACTTCATATTTATTTTTAATAAAATATACCGTTCTGTAACGTGAGTAGTCATCTCTAAATAGTAAAAAATATTTTGACATACCGATAGAGTTCCTCTGCATTGTTCC
>NW_021773447.1:0-3572 GCF_005508785.2 Acyrthosiphon pisum | reverse complement strand
CATTGAATCACCAGCAACTAGTTTTCACATGAGATTGTACATCAAACGGTGATCGATATTCATTACTTTTATTTGAAAACATATGGTGTAGGTAATCTGCTTCATCTAACAATTGCACAAAAAATTTTTTAAAAAAATTACCAATTTGCATTAATATATTGTAGGTATTTTGTTATTTTATCAACCTGTCATTATGAGTGATTCAATAGAAGCAGCAACAGAGGTAGCTTGTTCAATATACGGCATATCAAAAACAATAATCCTAAAGTCCTTACACTTTAAAGTAATTGTATTTAGTTTTTTCTCCACAATGTCAATATTACGGTTCAAAATCTAAAAATATTAGTTTTAAATATTAGAATAAATAGTGTAATTTTTTCATTTAAGGCACTAGTTGTCATTAAATCAGAAATAGTTATTACTTATTATAATATGATGTTTTTTTTATTTTGAATAATATTTATAAAAAACGTTTGCCACTCACTTCATGTAAAGTAAACAATTACAACTAGTAAAACTATAAGAACTGAAAATGTAAAATTAGGAAATATTGGAAAATATAAATTTTTTAACAAACTTGTTTTTACTATTTGAAATTAAAATATTGAACCAACTTTGTTTATTTACCCATAGTTCAACGTCCTCAGATCTTGATGAAAATATTAAATGATGACCAGTAATGACTAGTGTCCCAGTACTAGTGTTGGATATGTGTGGACCTCTCATAGTCACGCCGTTCAACTTCGGTATTCTAATTTTGTCAGCAAACTCCATTTTAAGATCATTTCCTGCTGATCAAACAAAGATTTCAAAAAACCGTGCGCCTTACGCAAAACCACTATCAAATAAATTGTTGAATGACTTCTTCTTTTTTTTTTTGGTTTTTTAGCATTATTGTGATTGTTGTAGTTACCTGCTTTCCGTAATGCTATCTGAGGCAGACTTTCATTGTAAATGATCACATAAAAACCATTAATACTATTGGTGTAGGTGGGTAACGTTAATATTTTTTGTTCTAATGCATATTGTTCGAAATTCTACAAGCTCTACAAGTGTTTTTAATGATTTGATTTCGCCCTTTTTTCCACTGGCACAGGCATAACTGTTATCATCGATATCGAACATTCAATCCGTTTTATCACCACACATTGGCGATATCAGCCATAGATAATAAAGAATGTCTATTATCTATGATATCAGCAACCAGGGTCTGGTTACCGGGCACTGTATTTTTAAATTTTTTTTGTTTTTTTTTTGCTTTTTTTTGTCAGTGCCCAGTATAGAAATGTTACAGAAAATCTCTTATAGAAATATTTGTACTTTAAACTTCAAGTTTCAATTCACTCAATTCAGTTTAGTATTTAAGTGAATTAATTCATATGATCACTATCAAGTTCATTAAATTGAACCGATTCTCTGAATCAATTAAATTATTCAAAAATTAGGTACATTATTTTATATATCTTTACTTCATACATGTTTTGAAAAGTGAAACCAAATATTTTTTTAATTTACCCGCTGGCATCCACAACCCACCATCTATTCATCTATCTGTAGGTCGGAGACAACAAATATTTGTGTAATTGTTTTGTCCATCAGACAGATGATCGAGTGATCGACATAGTAATGCGATGATAATTAATTTTACAACTGATTTGTAATTAAGTTATTAAGTCTACTTGAGATCGGTCAGTAGGTACACTTTTTCCAATTTAACTTATTCAAATTAATTTTATATTTTTATTATAATTTTCAAACATTAACAATAATATTTTGTTTTATATTCTGTTATTGGATGGGGGGGGGGGGGGGTGTGGTGCCTATTTGCCTATTCTTTTAAAAGAGCCATTAACATAATTTATGTTGTTTCAAATCGTGATATAAAACAAAATAATATTATTGTTAATGTTTGAAAATTATTCATTATAATATATTAATTGTTTTATTGACAATACCTAAACTTAGTGTATTATATTTGTAATTAAATATTAATAATGTGGTAATTATTAGACTAATTAGCTTTTTAAAAATATTTTATATAGATGTACCTTACAAATTACTTACAAATGTTTGATAAAATGTGGAACAAACATTTACACATTGTGCGGCCAACTTCACTGACATTAGTGTAGGTACTATACTACTATACGACTGTACCATATTGTACCTATTTTGAAAATATTAAAAGTAAACTGACCGCACCCATTTTCATATTATTATATTAATATTATTAACATACACATTATTATGATTTTTTTCCTAGAGCCGGTGATTTTTATTCCGCAATCCACTGTCTGTATATTTTATTTCAGTGCATATATACAGTAAAATTATGTATATAATAATTAAAAACAGGATTTTGTGCAGCCTAAAAAACGTGCAATTAAAATGCTATAATGGGAAAAATGGTGCAAAAACGAATTTATATTAGAAATTATGTAACAATTTTTTCACTATAGGTACTTACTTCAAATGTTATTTCTATTGTTATTTATTTTTATTTTAAAGGTTTTTATTTAACTTAGAACTGTGTCTGTTAGTCCACGCGATCTCCCGACCACGACTAAAGACAAAAACTTGATTTTATTTATTGAATTATTGTATATAGTTTTAAAATATTGTTTTCGGGATTTTTATCAAACCGTGATTTGTATTTTTTCATAGAGTATCTCTATATGTCCATCTCTTATTACTGTTTAAACTACATCTATTTGATAAATTAAGTAGAATTTTTAATTTAGTTTGGGAACTGGATCAATTAATTATGTGATCGAAAAAATGATAATTGAGATATAATAGATGTAGTATACCTATACACAAAATAGATTATACTTATACCTACGGAGATATAGTCTTCGGCAGGCCCCCCACAAGGGGAGGGCAGTTGGACCTGGAGTACAGGGGCCCGGCTATTTTAAAGGCCAGTTGAAATGAAACTAGAATTTTGTAAATTTTGATAGAATTACTTAATTTATATTAAATAATATTTTTTAGGACTCTCAAAAACATTTAGTACAGGGGCCCAAAATTTGATGTGGGAGGCAAACAATGCATATTTTATTGTAACATCGATACATTTGTTTAATCAAATTAAAAATTATTACTTGATATTATTAAAAATCTAAAACATTATAATATTAAAATATAAACATTAAAGGGTAAGTGAAATATTGCAAAATTTAATAATAATAGAGTTATTATAATGTGAAATGTTTATACATCGGCGTACTTCCTATAAAAAAAAATATGTACCCATGTGTCGGTATGCGTGTCCGTGTATCGATCATAATATTTTGTGTCATGTACAATAATCTATCTATAAAATGTACAATTATTATATTATAATAATTACAATTGATCGATAAGTACTTTTAAAAAATCTGCGTCTGTGAACCGTTAAGACTCGACAACCGTAATATTATTATATTATGGTAATTCATCATATAATAATATTACGGTTGTTGATAAAAATTAATTCATATTAGATATTTCTAAAATAATAATAATACGGTCGGCGGTCACCGTTAATAGATAGTTTTAGTTTTGTAGGTGTTTTGTGCGGTGTGTAAACA
>NW_021773446.1:0-978 GCF_005508785.2 Acyrthosiphon pisum | reverse complement strand
ATTAATATATATTATATATGTATGTATAAGTAGACGTAGGGTATATAGTATTATAAATAATACATATTTTTGCATACAACATTTTCATGATCACTGAATCCAATAGCGGATCCGCTGCAGGGCCAGATACTCGGATAAGGTGGGCTCCCGTGACCTCTTCTGAGCCCATTGTTTTTAATAAGAAATATATAACTTAACTTAACTTGCAGTAGTGCAATTGACCCTAAAAAACGTCTTATACTCATTACTTGTACTAATTATACCATTATAGTGCACCGCTCACACTAAATAAATATACAAAACCCTAAAAAAAACGGACGTGCCCTGCCCTGATTGTAGGTAACTATTACAAAAATAGTATGACATGATAAGAGTATTATGGGTGAAGAACTGTGGGTGAAGTTGGTAAACAGTGATACCACTTTGTGTTTTTATTTTATTCTTTCCTGACAACTGAAGAATGTCACAATATAATATTTTGCTACAAATTGTTTGTAAATATATCTTTTTAATCCCAGTTATTGTAAATATGACATGAAATTAAGGAATATTCCATTATTTAGGAACCAAATTGTATAATTCATTAAAAACAATGAGTTGAAAAAATAATCTCCAAATAAATATTTAAAATTGTGAAAATTCCTTATAAACCATAAGTTAGAATAGTAACAAATAACAATAATAATATAAAAATATTTTTTTTCTAGTAATTCCTAAAGATCAGAGTACGTAAATATTATTTTTTTTTGAACGAATTATATGTTTCATAATTTTATATGTGCTAAATCAAATTGGTTTGCTCGGAACTAAAAGGTGCTAAATTGATTTTTTTATTAAAATCAACTTTATATATAATATATTGTAATGGTACACATCATTCATACTAAAACAGTCATTCTCAAGGGTAATAACAAACGTGTCACTCGGATATGTCCAACATAAAGTTGTTATTCTCAGAAGTGAAACTGTTGCCTCGTG
>NW_021773445.1:6663-7734 GCF_005508785.2 Acyrthosiphon pisum | reverse complement strand
CTAGCGAAACCAATGCCAAGGGCAAACGATCAGAGACGACTCAAATTATCTAGCGAAACCTCAGCCAAGCGCAAACGATCGAGACGACTCAAATTATCTAGCGAAACCTCAGCCAAGCGCAAACGATCGAGACGACTCAAATTATCTAGCGAAACCAATGCCAAGGACAAACGATCGATTCGACTGAAATTATCTAGCGAAACCAATGCCAAGGGCAAACGATCGAGACGACTGAAATTATCTAGCGAAACCTCAGCCAAGCGCAAACGATCGATACGACTGAAATTATCTAGCGAAACCAATGCCAAGGGCAAACGATCGAGACGACTCAAATTATCTAGCGAAACCTCAGCCAAGCGCAAACGATCGAGACGACTCAAATTATCTAGCGAAACCAATGCCAAGGACAAACGATCGATTCGACTGAAATTATCTAGCGAAACCAATGCCAAGGGCAAACGATCGAGACGACTCAAATTATCTAGCGAAACCAATGCCAAGGGTAGTTAGTGGCACGGTAGCCGAATTTTAAAAAAAAAATTACCATCACCGTGCGTAGTGGCACGGCATGAGGAGTTGAAAAAAATTAATATCACCGTGCGTAGTGGTACGGCATGTGAATATTACAATTAAGAACCTCGCCCGAGCGAAGGCCGTCGGTACGGGCCCACTGGCCATATGCCTATCAATTATCTAGCGAAACCAAAGCCAAGCGCAAACGATCGATTCGACTGAAATTATCTAGCGAAACCTCAGCCAAGGACAAACGATCGATTCGACTGAAATTATCTAGCGAAACCTCAGCCCAAGCGCAAACGATCGATACGACTGAAATTATCTAGCGAAACCAATGCCAAGGGCAAACGATCGAGACGACTGAAATTATCTAGCGAAACCTCAGCCAAGCGCAAACGATCGATACGACTGAAATTATCTAGCGAAACCAATGCCAAGGGCAAACGATCGAGACGACTCAAATTATCTAGCGAAACCTCAGCCAAGCGCAAACGATCGAGACGACTCAAATTATCTAGCGAAACTCAGCCAAGGACAACGATCGATTCGACTGAA
>NW_021773445.1:2888-4655 GCF_005508785.2 Acyrthosiphon pisum | reverse complement strand
TCCCCACTTGGCGGTGTCCTCGGAATACGGATCGCACCAGGGACCGGGCCCGCGGATACGCCGCGAACGCGGACGGCGACTTTTGACGGTCGGCCGTACGCGGACGGACGCGGTCCGCGGTTTGACGCCCGGATCCCTCGGCTGGTGCTTAACGCTACCGGAATATCAACCGCGGCCCGGCACGAACGGGCACAGGCCGACGGCACGGCGACCACGCCGCGCGCCAGTAGCGCGCCGGCGAACCGACGGCAAACCGACGACGCGACGGGACGACGACCGCCGGCCGGACGCGCCCCGCGGCCGGAACCGCGCGTTCCGCTCTACCGAGTAAGTGGGGAAACGATGCGAGTAGTGGTATTTCAAGGTCGGCCCGGAGACGAACGGCCGAAACCGCCCGCCTTGGTCCGGGTCTCCCACGTATGATACACCTCGGCATGTCTCCGAACAATGCCAGATTAGAGTCAAGCTCAACAGGGTCTTCTTTCCCCGCTGATTTTTCCAAGCCCGTTCCCTTGGCTGTGGTTTCGCTAGATAGTAGATAGGGACAGTGAGAATCTCGTTAATCCATTCATGCGCGTCACTAATTAGATGACGAGGCATTTGGCTACCTTAAAAGAGTCATAGTTACTCCTGCCGTTTACCCGCGCTTGCTTGAATTTCTTCACGTTGACATTCAGAGCACTGGGCAGAAATCACATCGCGTCAACACCCGTCCCGGGCCATCGCGATGCTTTGTTTTAATTAGACAGTCGGATTCCCCTGGTCCGTGCCAGTTCTGAGTTGACCGTTACATGGCTGTCGATCCGGTTACGCGACCGACGGCGCGGCGGCCGGACCGCCCGGTGACGGCGAACCGACACCAAGGCGGTCGGCCGGCCGCGACGCGGCCAGCGACCGAAGCTCGGTGGTTCCACGGTCGGCGGACGGCGACGGGCCCGCGGCCGCCTCGAGGCTCCCGTTCCGAAGACCGGGCGCACGGGCGACGGCCGGGGTGTCGCCAAAAACGCCTACGCTTCTACGACGACCCGAACCCGGCAGCCACGCTCCTCAGAGCCAATCCTTATCCCGAAGTTACGGATCGGTTTTGCCGACTTCCCTTACCTACATTATTCTATGCGGCTAGAGGCTGCTCACCTCGGAGACCTGCTGCGGATATCGGTACGAACCGACGCGAAGACTCCGCGTGGCCCTCTCTCGAATTTTCAAGGTCCGCGTGGGGATCACGGACACCGCCGCAACGAGCGGTGCTCTTCGCGCTCGCGTCCCTATCGCCCGGCTAGAGGATTCCAGGGACGTACAACGCTCACAGAGAAAAGAGAACTCTACCCAGATCCCCCGGCGGCTTCTTCGAGTTCATTCTGGTTACCCAGACGAGACAAAAGAGCCCCGAACACTAGGGAGCGGTTCCGCGTCGGGTTCCGGAATACGAACCGGATTCCCTCTCGCCCCAAGGGCGATTCGAAAACGCCTTCGCCCGTGGTACGAGGATCTCTCTCCTGGGCTTAGGATCGACTGACTCTTGGACAACGGCTGTTCACAAGAAACTCTTCTCCACGGCAGCTCTCGAGGGCCTCTCTCGAGTATTTGCTACTACCACCAAGATCTGCACCGACGGCGGCTCCAGGCGGTCTCGCGACCTGCTCTTCGACGCACACCGCCGCGCCATCCTACTCGTCGAGGCTTGCCGGGACCGGGCCGCCGCGAGCGACGACTGACTCCACTATGCCGTCGACGGCCGAGTATAGGCACGACGCTCCAGCGCCATCC
>NW_021773444.1:0-1768 GCF_005508785.2 Acyrthosiphon pisum | reverse complement strand
TATGTCGGTTCATTCAAAATGTGACTGTTTATCACTATTAATTTTTATAGGATGCAGTTAAAATGTAACTGAGGGATTAAAAAAAAAGTTAAAATTATAGCATTAAACGAAGTTTAAATTCTTTTAAGTCTTAACTAATGACGATTGATAAAATAGCCCTTAGCGTCTTTAAAGTTTAAACTGATAATATTATATTGTAACTTTTATAGGTATAGTGTATACTAGGTATTTATTAATTTAACATAACATTTTAAAATAAAATCGTGCCAATACAATTTTTAAAGTTAATGTATTATAATATCAGCAAAAAATAATTCTTGAACTAATACAAGAGTCGATTGAACGTTTTATTTTATTTTTTTATTTTTTATTCGTCCGCAGTACGCGTGCGAATCTGATAAAACGATGTTGAAATAAATAAAAACATCATTTAACGATAAATTGTGAGAATGATCATTATGAACAGAACAAGCAATGAAAAAAAATTCAAAGAACTCATAAATATTCACCGTGTTAAACAACGTGTGGGGCAGATTATATGTTTAAAAAAAATTCGACACGTGGAGAGCTAATTAGAAGGAAAAAGGTTTGTTCAGTTTGTAATAGAAGCGTATCGTTTAAAAATGGTGTCATAAATATAATATTGTGACAAAAAAAAAATATCAACACGCGCTGAACAGGCGAGAAAAGACGAGTTTACAGGAAATTGGATTGCGAATAAAGAAATTCCAATCGTCTAATGCGTTTCATATCGATTTTTTTTTTATACAAGCGTCTTTATGTATTATTTTTCTTTTCTGTCCATGCTACAGCAAGGTATCCTGATTGAAATTTCCTTCAATTAGGTTGACAATCTTAGATTTTCCATTAGATGGTCGCATAAGTGTATATACATAATAAATAAAAAACCAGGTACCTATATAGTTACACAATATACAAAATGCGCAGACCGTAAACAAAGTTTATTGGCAATCACCAAAAAATGAAATTCTCAATTAGATAGCACTCTACTATCATGGTTATAATATACAGGATGATTCACCAAGCAAGGATTGTTTCCATTTGAAAAGCAGAAGTTTGTATATGTACAAACTCTCTTAAGTGGTATAAAACATCTCAAGAATTTGAATAAATGGTCTTCGAGTATATTTTAAAGTTCCAAAAATCTAAATTTGATTAAATTAATTATTAAAGAGAAAAAAAATGGAGGTGAGCTTGCTCGGTGAATCACTCTGTAATACACTAATACGTACATATATTATCCAATATTTTATTTTGTATATAATGTTCGACGTGGTTAAATATAATATTCTCATCTTTCACAATCAATGTCGGTTTCATTTTATATATTAAATAACATTTCTTCAAGCCCTTTACACTGGAAATCGATTTTCCAGGCGCACTGAAATCCATCAAATTCTGTGTAAGGAAAAACAACTTAAAATTAATTATCATTACTTAATAATAATAATAATAATAGTATATACATGTAATAGTAGTTACTTACATGTAAAGTTAGTAGTGGTCTGGCCCTTACCAGAATTTGTGGTGGGTAGCTGGGTGACAGGTATATTATGAGCTAGACACTGTTTAAACGTTATTATTGTAAAAAAATTGATAAAAGATTTTTTTCTTTAAATATAATAAATAGGTAATGGATACAAAATGAAAACATATTTAACATTAATATATTTATGTCGGAAAAGTATAATTGGGAAATAAATAACACAGGAATGTATGAATTGAAAAAGTTTTACATGGGAAAAAA
>NW_021773443.1:0-1089 GCF_005508785.2 Acyrthosiphon pisum | reverse complement strand
CATGACACCAAAGCTATTAAAGTAATACCTAACAGCGAGGAGAAATTTATATAATTTACAAAATACGTCACAAACACCTTTTCAATGCGATTTATAGACACGTTCAGGTTTATGGCATCAGGACTATCAACTTTAGCCAAAAATCTTGTGACACCAGGACTTGAAAATTTCCGAGAAACCACGAAACATTTTGTCGCCGGAGATATGCCGTTAGTGACTCAGAAGGGGGTGTACCCATACGAGTACACAGATAGCTGGGAGCGATTGGATGAAGAACGATTACCGAGTAAGAGAAGTTTTTATAGTACGTTGAAGGAGACCGGGATAAAGGAGGAAGACTTTGAGCACGCGAAGTTGGTTTGGAACCACTTTGGCTGTACGACGTTGGGCGAATATTCGGACTTATATTTGAAAATCGATGTATTGCTGTTGGCTGATGTGTTTGAGAACTTCCGCGACGTATGTATGAGGGCATACAACTTGGACGCAGCCCACTATTTCACCGCCCCTGGACTTAGCTTCGACGCAATGCTAAAGTTCACGGGGCAAAAGCTACAGCTGCTAGATGATTACGAGATGTTATTGATGTTTGAGAATGGTCAGTATATTATTTTTAAAATGTGTATATACAGGGTGTTCCAAATTTCATGTGACAGCAGATTTCAGCATGATCTACTTAAATTAGAAAAAAATGACCTATGTGAAAACCTCTTTGAATCATATGCTCTAAACTAATTTGATATTAATTATATTTATTATTAATTAAAAAAGGGAGATTTTAGGGGTAACTTTTAAAATACAAATGGGAACCTATATTTTTGAAATATGATTCATATAGGATTTTTTTTTTAACGAATTTTGACGTATCATTCATAATTATGGGTTGATAATTAAAGAAGTTATTTACATTAGAATTTTGTATTTAATTTGTAAAAATGCCATCAATGAATAATAATAATAATATACTTAATGCTTCTGTTATACGCCGATTCATTGTTGTACCTACAAGTTACAACCTTAATAATCTGTACGTTATCTAACTACCAATTTACTAGTAATAAAACGTGTATTTGGTATCTTAATTTCATT
>NW_021773442.1:0-814 GCF_005508785.2 Acyrthosiphon pisum | reverse complement strand
CATCAGCAACAAACCCATGATACTATCATAGATATATAATAGTATACTTTAGAAGTTTCAAGTATCCACAAATAATATTATACAATCACAACAAAATTACTAAAATAGTTATTCTAGGTTTTTTTATATGTAATTTCGTCCAAATTTGAACTTAAAATGAGTAGAAAAATAAACTGTGCTTATGTATTTTTTAGGTTCTTTGGTAACAGAATAAACTACTTACGTAGAATATTGTTTTAAATTTTCAATCCTTAGATTTAAAAGTTGAACATTTTATGAATTTTTATTTACAAAATAATTATTCAATTTTAAATTTGATACATTTTGTCAAAATTTGAACTTCAAATGCTTATAAAAAAAAAAATTGTGCCAATGTATTTTTAATATTTTTCGACTGCTATTGTAACAATATATCATGAGCCTTGCATTAAATTTTCACACTTTTTGACCCAACAGATAAAACTTTATTGATATTTATAGAAAAAAAAACTAAAAAAATTGAAAACTGAGAATGTCCGTAAACTGCTTAAAAAGAATCAAAATATTTTGAAAATTTTGTGGTGTATAAAAAATGAAAATATTAACATTCAGTGAAATTTTCAAATATCTACAGTCATTCGTTTTTTAATTACAATAAAATAAGAAAATCGTCACATGAGAAATCAAGTGAATATCAAATGTTGTAAAAATATGAATTTCAAACGCTCAGAAAAATTTGATTTGACTTTCTGGTAGACATTTTTTTTTTGAAGATAGACAATATTATGAGGAATCTTGAAGAAAAAAATTTACGAATTCTTAACCCAAAATAATT
>NW_021773441.1:0-1081 GCF_005508785.2 Acyrthosiphon pisum | reverse complement strand
CAAAAATATTATGAGACCACGTAATTCAAAAATTGCCTATCAAATACCCCTTACAAATGTTTTCATCACCTGAATAAATTATATATCTGTATGATAATAATTCTGACTATGTTTCTTCACCTTAAACGCACATAATAATCACAATATTTAAAAAACCATATAATACCGTATATTTTAAAAACCATATAAAACAAAATATAATCAAAATAAATAATAATTATTAATATCTATTAATATAATATAGTAACCTATATAGCATTTTACTATGTTGTATAATATAGGTACAGTGTATGTTGTATATTATTATATACAACATAGGTACCTACAACACTTTTATTATAGGTACACATTAATAATTACTATCTATACTTAATGGTACCATAAAATTATTTAAATACATTTCAAATACTTAACAAGACTGCATATAATTTAGTCCATGTGTATGAATGTGTACGAAATTCATATTATTAAGGAACTTGAATGATCGTTCTAATGAAATATTTTTTTTTAAATTATTATTATAATGTTATTGTTAGTGCTCGAATTGGGGGGGGGGGGTGCGCAGGGGGACGGAGCTCCTCTACTATTTTTATTTTTTTTTTGCGTACCCCAACTATTTTTTTTTTACTTGGACGGGGGGACGGACCAAACTAATGCCCAAAATAATTTTTATTAAAATTTGGAGTGGATTTAAAGTGTTTTGTCAACGATAAACCTAATGAATACCTAGTAATTTTACATTTTTTAATATAAAAATATTTTTCATCCTATCTATTGTTTTGACTAGTAATGTTTAACCTTTTTGACTCGTGATCCACTGTTTTTGTAACAATATTTTCACGACTCGTATCACCTTTGTAGGCCATAAAAGAAAAAAAGACTAAGCTGCTAGTTTTGCGTAACTTCCCGTGCATAAATGTGCCAAAAACATTTCCAAAAAAAATTCAATAAACATTTGTTTAATATTGGAATCGCAAGTAAGCTCAATTTATTGATTTTAGTAGACATTTTAACTATCATTATATCTACTGTAAAATATGGTTCTTCAATTCATTCATAACTTATTCGAATCCATAATTTA
>NW_021773440.1:0-843 GCF_005508785.2 Acyrthosiphon pisum | reverse complement strand
TAAATTAAGTGTTAGTTGTAGGAATTCTTATGATTAACAGAGTATGGTTTAGATACAAATTAGTAATCAATGATGATTCTTTTTCTTGTGTGTCTGTTCATTTGCATTGATGAAGTCATTTCTAGCATAATGTT
This sequence comes from Acyrthosiphon pisum, assembly GCF_005508785.2. Lineage (NCBI taxonomy): Eukaryota > Metazoa > Arthropoda > Insecta > Hemiptera > Aphididae > Acyrthosiphon > Acyrthosiphon pisum. The sequence goes on along the minus strand of NW_021773440.1, from coordinate 709 downwards.
CTGAAACAATACAATTATATACAAATATCTACTGATATATTTTTGAGTACATAAAGAATTCTAAATAATTTACCACTTAGTGTGCGACTCGCAGCCAGTTTAAATGCATGTTTGACATTTGATACAAATACATTACAAAATCTGCATCAAGAGAGAAGCACGTAGAGGTCGTCGAATTTTCCCTATGTCTTAGTAGAAGTGCAATAATGATTATTTTTCTTGTGTGTCTGTTACACCTGCGTTGATAAAGTCATTTCTAGCATAACGTTTCTGAAACAATACAATTATATACAAATGTCTGCTGATATATTTTTGAGTAAATAAAGAATTCAGAAGAATTTACCACCTAGTGTGCGAGTCGCAGCCAGTTTAAATGCATGTTTGACATTTTATACAAATACATTACAAAACCCGCATCAAGAGAGAAGCATGTAGAGGTCGTCGAACTTTCTTTATGTTTTAGTAGCAGTACAAAAATGATTTTTTTTCTTGTGTGTCTGTTACAACTGCATTGATAAAGTTGTTTCTAGTATAATGTTTCTGAAACAATACAATTATATACAAATATCTGCTGATATATTTTTGAGAACATAAAGAATTCTAAATAATTTACCACTTAGTGTGCGACTCGAAGCCAGTTTAAATGCATGTTAGATATTTTATACAAATACATTACAAAATCTGCATCAAGAGAGAAGCACGTATAGGT
>NW_021773439.1:0-805 GCF_005508785.2 Acyrthosiphon pisum | reverse complement strand
TCACATGTAGGGATCCCATACGTACCGTATTTAACGGGATTGTCCCGTAATTGAATGAAGCGTCCCGGTGTCCCGGAAAAAGTTCAAAAATAACACTTGTGTCGCGTATTTTGGACAACCCACCCCGTATAATATGTACATTATTTTAAAATTATTTCAAAAATTAGATTTTTTCTTATCATTTAGCATTTTAAATTTTTAATTATTGATAAAATATGATAATATCTAAATCAAATGATAATTATCTGATTATAATGACAACAATTTTAGATTCTGAGTGGAACGATGAATGTATTGATTTTACAATGATGTGTGTTTTTTTATTTTTTTATTTTTTTATTTTTTTATTTTTTTATTTTTTTATTTTTTTTGTGTCTGTGTACACGATAAGTAGTTGAAATAATGCTACGATTTTCAACTTCAGTATCTTGTTCGATCAGAAAGTGAATATCGTTGGTGCATTGGGGAGGTCAAAATTTTAATTTCCCAGTAGTTTTCAAAAGCGACGAAAAAAACAAAAGAAAAATTAAGGAAAAACGGGAATTTTTACGCAAAATCGATTTTTCACAAAATTGAATTTGGTTTTTGGTGTAACTTTAAAAAAAATTACCGTAGATACATGAAATTTTGACTGAATGTTTATCTTAGCATCTTCTATACACCATAACATTTTCAAAATATTTTGATGTATTTTGAGCTCTTTACGGACATTTTTATTTTCCATTTTTTTTTAGTTTTTTTTCTAAAAATATCAATAAAATTTTATTTTTTGGATAAAAAAGCTTGAAAATTTAATAGAAGGCTC
>NW_021773438.1:0-879 GCF_005508785.2 Acyrthosiphon pisum | reverse complement strand
TTTTAAATAACCCGGGAACATTTTAATATAACATTACATTTAAACTTAAAATCATTCACTAAACGTGACAGGTATATTCATACAGCAATTCGACTAAATTTTAAACATTCCCACGGCGAATTTTATTGCAGCAGCCAACAAAAAAAACAATTTAAATGACAAATTAACAATAAATGTTGCAAACAGAACACTGTGACATACATTGTAATACATTTTTAAAGAACGCAGTTGATCTATGGAAATTGAGTATTACATTCCCTTATACCACTTGAATAACGTTCGTGAAGTTGGCCCCCCTAAGTATTTAGATTTTTTTAAAATCTATGCCATTATTTTGCAAGTTATTTGCAAGTATTTGCAAGTCTATTTTTAGAATTTGCAAGTCCAAACTTTCATCGTAAAACCAAAAAATGTAAAGATGGGCCAACTTCACGTAGCCCACCCACTTTGACCTAGAACTTCGAAATCGGTATCAAACGAAAGCTAATGATTAGCAAGTATTTGAAAACCCCTTTTTGAAATTTGCAAGTCCTTAAGGCGGCCGCTATAAACTTTTGAACTTGTGAAGTTGGCCCACCCACTTTGACCTAGAACTTTTAAACCAGCACCAAACGAAAGCTAATGATTAGCAAGAATTTGCAAGTCTGTTTTTAGAATTTGCAAGTCATTCAGGTGGCCTCTATAAACTTTTGAACTTGTGAAGTTGGCCCACCCACTTTGACCTAGAACTTTGAAACCAGCACCAAACGAAAGCTAATGATTAGCAAGAATTTGCAAGTCTGTTTTTAGAATTTGCAAGGGCTACGCCCCCTCAAATTTCCGTCTATGGCAGACCCACTGTTTTTCAAAGACCTAAAACTTCAAAGTGGGTATCAAACG
>NW_021773437.1:0-1105 GCF_005508785.2 Acyrthosiphon pisum | reverse complement strand
AAATATTATGTGTTTGCCGGTAGACTGTGCAATGTGACAGGAATTATGAATATTTCTTACTATATCAGTAGGATTGGTTGTAATGCACTAAGTGAGTCACTTAGTATAATACATAGTTTGTCGTTGACGGATTGTGTGAAATATTTTATGGCTTCTAGTATTGCTATGGCTCAGCTGTGTATATTGAACATTTGTTGGATAATTTAAGTTGAATTTTGATGGCGCCACATATGACTGCAGCTCCGACTCTTTGATCTGTTATAGATTCGTCGGTGTAAATCTGTGTGTGTGATTCAGCTTTAGCTATGATTTCATTGAAGTAGTGTTTATATATTTTAGGATTTGTGTCTTTTTTTGGGAGATGATGGAGATCAAGGTTGATGTCTAGAGAAATTGTCTAAGGTGGCTGAAGACTGATAGTTGATGGTATGATCTGGTCTAGGTCAAATTTATCTTGTAGATTTTTAAATATCCTTAAGGGAGATGAGGAGATTCCTTGTGGGGATCTATATACTCTGGCTGCCAGTAAAGTTTTCTGCTCTGCCCATTTCAGTGATAGGGAGGGTATTCCTGCTATATTGGATATGCTGTCAATGGGACTGGAACGGAATGCCCCTATTGCAAGTCGCATACCTGAGTTATGGAGTGTTTCGAGCTTTTTTAGGTGCCGGTGGTTTGCTGAAGAAAATAGGGTGATCCAATAACCTAATTTGGCCAGGATGAGAGCTTTGTGGATCTTGATAAGTACCGAGGAATGGGCTCCCCATGATGTATGGGATAACGTTTTAATTATATTAAGTCGATTGGCGCAGGCTTGTTTTAGTTGTAGAATGTGGGGTGTCCGAGAGCATTTTGAATCGAATATTATGCTAAGGACTTTAATATTTTTGTCATTTTTGATTGTGTGTTTGCCCATACTAATTGACATTTTATTTTTATTTTTGTTGTTGAATATAATAAGTTTGGTTTTTTCAGCTGAAAATCAAAAACCTGATGTATTTGACCACTTTATTAGTTCAGATGTAGCGTCTTGAAGTATTTGTTTTATTGTTATAAGGCTACTGCTACGACATATAATGGAGAAATCGTCAGCATATAGCATGGG
>NW_021773436.1:0-849 GCF_005508785.2 Acyrthosiphon pisum | reverse complement strand
CAACGTTTTCACGGCCTGTCTTGCAGGCGGACGAGAGTCACGGGCGCGTTGCTTGAGACATTAAGATGACCATGGCAGCGAGCGAAGTTCAGCCACGACGACTGCGAGAGTAACGACGGTTTGCGACGAGAGGCTAGTGCGCGATGTCGTGCGCTGCTTGACGGTGCTGCAAGTGCTGAAGACGACTGTGTTGTGCCGGCGACATGCAAAGCTCGGAGCGAGCTAGCGACGACAAGACTATAATCTCGGTACAGCTGTGGAATGGCGGCATTGCGATTCGGCCGGTGCGGGATCGGACCACCGGGCGAAAATGGGAGAGAATCTGCGGACAGCATCGCAACGCGCCTGATACTCTCCGTGGTTTTCGCCCTGGCGTCTCCGTCGCCGTCTGCCGCAGCCGATGGCCACGGAGCGCGTACCACCACGAAACGTTTCGTTTCCTCGAGCCCGGAGCTGCTGACGTCCGTGGTGTTTCTAGCTACCCTGCAATTATAATCGCAACCGTGAGCTCCGAGGTATCCGCCGCCGCCGTCACGAGTCGTCTTCGTGCAGCACTGCATTCGTTACTGAGCAGGTACCGTCGGGGGCGGCGTCACTGTCCGCGCCGGTACCGCTAGCCTCCGCGTCGTCGTGTCGTCGTCGTCGGTCCCGGATCGAAGCAGACTGGCGCGCCACCAGAGGGTCTCGCGTGTCTAGGCGACCTCGGGCGCGCAACGTTACGTCGCGCTACCGCGGGATGACCGGAGAACGTGTATCGATGACTTACCGCCGATCACCACCTAAATGTGCACTGTCACGTACCTATTACCTCGACCCCACGTCGCCCCGCCTTGTCCGTTGCCAGGGGGG
>NW_021773435.1:0-779 GCF_005508785.2 Acyrthosiphon pisum | reverse complement strand
GGAAAAACCAAAGATAAATAAGGAAAACGGGAATTTTTACGCAAAATCGATTTTCACAAAATGAATTTGGGTTTTTGGTGTAACTTTAAAAAAATGACCGTAGATACATGAAATTTTGACTGAATGTTAATCTTAGCATTTTCTATACACCATAACATTTTCAAAAATATTTTGATTTATTTTGAGCTCTTTACAGGCATTTTCATTTTCCATTTTTTTTAGTTTTTTTTCTAAAAATATCAATAAAATTTTATTTGTTGGATAAAAAAGCTTGAAAATTTAATATAAGGCTCCTAGTATATTGTTTCAAAGGCAGATGAAAAATATTAAAAATCGTTAGTCACAGTTTTTTTTTTTATAAGCATTTAAAGTTCAAAAAATGACAAAATATGGAAAAATCACGAAAATTTGCAAATTATTTCGAGTTAGAAATTCATAAAAATTTTTCTTTTTAAATCTAAGATATGAAAATGTAATACAAGATTCCTTATAAGATTATCTACCTTTATCAAACAAAAAATATCTATAAGATAGTCAAATTAAATTTTTATGATCGTTTGAAATTCAAATTTTTACAACATTGGATATTCACTCGATTTCTCATGTAGCGATTTCCTTATTTTGTTCTAATTCAAAAACGAATAACTGCAGATACATGAAAATTTTACTGAATGTTTATATTAGTATTTCCTATACACCATACAATTTTGAAAATATTTTGACTCTTTTTGAGCTGTTTACGGACATTTTCAGTTTTCAATTTTTTTTAGTTTTTTTTT
>NW_021773434.1:6409-7983 GCF_005508785.2 Acyrthosiphon pisum | reverse complement strand
CAAAATTACATAATCATCAAGCACCAAAATTACTTCACGCAGATAAAGATTGGGAATTTGAAAATAAACATTTCAAAAAAATTTTGGCAAGAATAGGAAATAAATTGTACCACATCCAAAATGAAGAAAAATTTTCAATTATTGAAAGATTTAACAGAACCTTAAATGGGAAAAATGAGACATTTGAAGTCACAAATTCTAAAAAATGGATTAAAATTTTACAAAGTCTAATTGATGAATATAATTTCAATCGATCAATTGGTATGAAACCTTGTGAAGTAAATAAATCTAACGAAGATGTTGTTCTACACAAATTATTTTCTTCAAAAAACAAACCTGATCCAAAAATTAAATTTAGTGTAGGTGACAGAGTAAGAATAAAAGCATATAAAAAAACATTTGGTAATAAATATAGTAATAATTGGACAAGAGAAATATTTATACTTAAAGAAATTTTAAACACAAATCCTATTACTTATAAAATTATAGATTTAAACAATGAAGAGATTGAAGGGAGTTTTTATAACGAAGAGTTACAAAAAACAAAATTTTAAATGTTAGTTTTAATAAAAATTATTTTTATTAAAAAAATGAATGTAAAAAAAAATAAAAACATAATATAATAAAGAATGGAAGGTTTAAACAAAATTGAAACTTTAATTAATGAAATTAATACATGTAATAAAAAAAACACGTCCTGACAAATATTGTGTTAAATGTAATTTAACAATTGGTTATAAAAATTGGTCTGCTCATTTGAAAACGTATAATCATCAAAATAATGACAGAGATCAAACGATTATACCTTTTAGATTTAATAAAACATACAAAAGTATACCAATTAATCAAGAAAGATTAAAAAATTATAATTTTTTGAAATTAATGCAAAATAACATAAAAAGAAGCATAAAAAAAAAAAAATGTTATGTGCAATTTTGTGCTTTTGAATATTACATATTGTAGTAAATACTTAATACCTTTACGATCATCGATTAAATGTTCCATTTTTGTTTTAAATAATTTAAGAATACCAAGTTTTTCATTATGAAAATCATAATTTCCTGCTTTTTCTTCAGCTGCCATTAAATGACACCTTTCATTTAATTGTTTCATATTGTCAATCCAATGAAATTCAATTTCGTTATTTGTATAAATCATTAAACCGGCTCCTTTATTTTCTGTTGCTTTTGTAGGTTTTAAAATTTCTGTTGATGGTATTGTAGGATTTAAATTTTCTTTTGGTATTGTTGGTGTTTTATTTGAATTAATTTTTTTCCAAATAGGACTAATCATTTTAATATATTTGTCACCTTTACTTGATTTCGGTTTTCCTGTTGATTTGTCATTATTTTGGTATATTGAATCTGTTTCAATTAATATTTTTACATAATTTTGGTAATCTTCAGTTGTATAAATGTCAATTATTTTTTCTAACTTTGCTGGTGAATATTCTTTTTCTTGTAATTTTTCTATGTTATTTTCATCTTCATGTTCATATTCATCTTTTTTCAAATTCAGATTGTTGGGAAAATGACTTTTTAAATGTATTTTTTAAATTTTGTTCAGATTAATTA
>NW_021773434.1:2788-4491 GCF_005508785.2 Acyrthosiphon pisum | reverse complement strand
TTAAATGCTGTATTTTCGTTTGGAGTAGAGAGGGCGAAACGCCCTCCCTGATAATATATTATGAAATAATTAATTAGTTACCTATAAACTAATATACAAAGGCTTAACAATATTTAATAGTTAAATAGTTAAATAGTACATGAAAATAATGTAACTAATACAAAAAAATCATCATGTCAACAAGTGTTTGTAATCACTTATTCACTAATCAATGGTCCCGTGACAGGCAGCGCTGTTAGTTCGCATGCACGCCACGTGGGTCAAAACTCGCTATGGAGAATTATACGCCGATTCCCAACCTGTGTAGATAACCGTTATCTGGTTCAATATAACAATATAATATATTATAGTATATTATACTCCGCGCACAGATGACCAGTCGCGCATTCCAAACAACTAAACGATGCGAGACATAAGTCGCGCAAACAATACAACTCAAACAGTCAAACACCCAACCACGTGGCAATCTGATGAGTTTTTTTTGGACTGGAAACACAATAAGCCACCTGGCACAAAACCGGCTGCAGACCCAATATGTAGAACTATTAACCTTGTGCCTTTACCAGTTGGGTTGGAATCTAGGACAAAATATCTAAATGTGTCCATTTTTCCTAAAATAAGTACATTACAGTTTACTTTCTAAAAATATTAGCTCAAATATAAATTTATTTAATTATAAAAATATACCTAATATATAATATATAAATTACGTTAATAGTAATAATATCACAAAATAAATAACTTAACTTAACGAGTTGGGTAGGTATTTGAACTTTTTTACATTTATTTATTGAACAAAAATGTTTATTTATAATATGTATTTATGTGTACTACAATAAGTAAATGAGGTGTAGGTTAATTAGTGGGAGGGGGAAGTCACCCAATGGTGGCACCCCGTCTACTTAACGAGTTAAAAAAAATCGTTAACTTGCCCAGCCTTGATAAAATGTATCGTTAAAATGTAAAACAATTTTCAAGCATTATGACAAAACAACTAAAATTCTATAAATAAAAAAAAGTATAATAAAATAGAAAAGGATCTAGGAACTAATCCGGTTTCTATATAATTCTATATCTCCCCCAATCCACCCCTGAGTTGAGTTTTTAGTTGTTGTTGATATATATATATATATATATTAATTGCAATTCATATAATATTAACAAAGCTCGTCTGCAAGCTCAGCTCTTGGATTGACGCGGAGTATACATACACTCACCGACGATAAAGGTAAAATGTAATAATATATAAAAATAATTTTTTATTTCAACCTGGAAATTATCGACAAGACAAGTGTCAGGGACGATAATGATTTTATCGGATTATTATTTATTAGATTTTGTTACACCGTACCTATACGGCCATACGGATATAATCTGTGGCTGTACCTATATACTAGTATAATACTACTCTATAATACGTCATATTGTCTTCATCATCGTCAACGTCGTTCGGTTTTCGAGTTAACGTAGTGAAGTGCAGTTTATAAATTTATTAAAAATTAATAAATGGAAGTAACGAGATCGAACAAAGGTGGTTTAAAAGCCATATTTAGTGGGCACATGTATACTGTAAAGTATATAGGTATCAAAAAAATGTCATGGCGCTGAGTGAAATCAAATTTATTAAAATGTCCACGAATATTACAATCTGATTTGGACTATTCTGAACCACACGTCATCACAATACATCTGATCACGTGTAC
>NW_021773434.1:0-994 GCF_005508785.2 Acyrthosiphon pisum | reverse complement strand
GGCTCATCTTTATAGAAATTCAACTAAATTTCACACAAAGTTGAAATTGAAAATTCAACAGTACAAATTTAATTTGCATTTTTGCATTTGTTGGTATTTGTTGGTTGCATTTTTTTCGTTTTTAGGTCAGCAATATTGAATATTATTTTTTTGTAGAGAACTTGTACAGTTGTACCTACGAACGCGAGAATAGCTGCGCGTCACTGTAACGTAACTTATGAGCTATTATAGCAGTTTCTATTTAATATAGCACCCGGCGCCGCCACCGCTAAAGCGCTGATATCGACAGAGACGGTAGCCGCCATCTCCTAATGCTGGCCATACACGATACGGTAGCCGCCATCTCCTAATGCTGGCCATACACGATACGGTATACCGGAGGCGTATTACCAAAACCCATAGTGCCCCAGCGCCATATATAAATAGCCCTCACTCATTGGTTCATTTGAAAAACGCGTGTAAATATAATATGAACTTTTATCAATTATTATAAAATGTTATTTGAAAACCGCGCGTAAATATAATTCTATATGAATATTAATTATATTATTTAAATACTACCTATTATAGTATTATACAATAAATTGTGAGGATTTGATAATTTTGTGGACTATCAAAAACCTCCCATGACCTAAGGGGAACACTTCGATCGTGACCTTTGAGCCACACCGCGTAAGACCCGAGGGTCAGATCGGTGGAGCTCACAGGCTTTGTACACGCATGGGGTAATGAAACCTTCAAGATTTATGTTGGGGAAAAAGAAATCACTAATAATAAAATTGAAATTAGAGTAATTAGGTTGATGTATTTTACATGGACATATAAATAATTGATTAATAACAACATTGTCATTTGATATATAATATAGTTAACAGTATAGGGTGGCCACATGGGCAAACGAACAAAACATATATACAGAAAACTGCTTACAATCATCTATCAAACGATCTTAAATCTCAATTAGCGAAATATAGATCTGAACAATTTAGTCAAT
>NW_021773433.1:0-879 GCF_005508785.2 Acyrthosiphon pisum | reverse complement strand
TAGCATTTCCTATACACCATAAAATTTTGAAAATATTTTGACTCTTTTTGAGCTGTGTACAGACATGGTCAGTTTTCAATTTTTTTAGTTTTTTTTTCTATAAATATCAATAAAGTTTTATCTGTTGGGCCAAAAAGTGTATAAATTTAATACAAAGCTCCTGATATATTGTTACAATATCAGTTAAAAAATATTAAAAAAACATAGGCACAATTTTTTTTTATAAGCATTTAAATATCAAATTTTGACAAAATTTATCAAATTTTAATTTGAAAAATTATTTTGTAGTTAAAAATGTATAAAATGTTCAATTTTTGTATCTAAGAATTAAAAATTATAAACAAGATTCCACATAAGTAATTAATTCTGTTACCAAAAAATTTAAAAAATACATTTACACAGTTTATTTTTATAGTCATTTTAAGTACAAATTTGGACGAAATTCCATATTAAAAACCTAGGATAACTATTTTAGTTATTTTGTTGTGATTGTATAATATTATTCGTGGGTACTTGAAACTTCTAAAGTATAATATTATATATCTATGATTTTACCACGGTTTTTTGTTGATGTATAACGCGTTATAACTTATAAGTACCTAATAGATATTATGATATGATTAATTTGGAATTTATTATAAGTACCTATTATAGGTCAATTTTTTTTTTAATACCATAGATAAGTATATATTATATGTCTAATACATAGACTGATATACCGTCTCCGCTCAGAATCGTTTTTCTTATACAGTGATATTATATCATTGAATTCAAATTTAATACTGTCCATTATACAGTGACCCACTTCTAACCTACTGTACAGCAGAGCGACATCCACTTACCCACCTTTTTTTTTTTATGTATAGAATTTAGCCGTCT
>NW_021773432.1:0-955 GCF_005508785.2 Acyrthosiphon pisum | reverse complement strand
GTAAGAATTTTTATTTTATTTGGAACTAAAAAGGAACTCGTTCATTTTCCAAAGGAACGACAAAAGAACGAATTCTTTTTTTTTAAGGAACAGGGAATGGAACGAATTCCTTTTTTTAAAAAAAGAACGAGGAACGGAACGAATTCCTTTTTATAAGGAAGTTGCCAAACACTGTCGTAGCGTCATTTGATAGCATTACCCAATAAGTTTTAATAATTAATTGAAAAAAACACAAAAAAGCCGTAATGTTCTCAAACCGATAACTTTAATCGTATATTTATGCCATCCAAATAATAAAAACACTACGACATAGATAAAATTCTTCTCTTTGTGTTGTAAAATTTTGTTTATTCTATTATAAATATAACTAGTTGTGAAAAAATGTATTCTGATAGTATTCGAATACTTTTTAAAGTATTCGAATATGTATTCTGAATATATTTTTTAAGAACTATTCGAATACTTTAATTCTCATTTACTCGAATATGTATTCCGAATACAAAATAAAAGTATTCTTTACAAGACTGCAGTAGGAGGTAGCTAGGGTGACTTAGCGCCCACAAAATAAATTATTCAATTGTTTCTAAAAATATTAATAAACTTTTTAAAATTCAACCGTAATTCTTAATTTGTTTTTATTTAAATTAAATAATTATTTTATACTGCCTATAATAAACATGGTAAATATCTTTAGCTGTATGCCTGTATTTGGTTTTAAGAAAACAATTTTTGTCGGTACATTGGTACGATTATTATTTATTATAGATAATTTTACAGTTTATGTACTGAACTATTATATATAAACAGTATATTATTATTGTGAAGAATTTAACTTTATTAAAAAACAATTATTTCTTTTTGGATAATTATTTACCAAGTGAAAACTAAAAAACCTACATTAGATTTTATATATATTTAAAAACAAATACAAATAAAGCACTGACATTCTTGAACA
>NW_021773431.1:0-1125 GCF_005508785.2 Acyrthosiphon pisum | reverse complement strand
CCAAAATAAAATCATAGAACAATATCAAATACCTTTTCAAAACTCATATCCAATTTAAGCTCATTAATTTCCCTCCTTACTACAGTCTTAAACACACTAATAACTAAAGGCATTATCTCCCCATAATACTAACACACACTGTCTCATAATACCTGCATACCTACAATATCTTATCTTTTCTCAGACCTATCCTCATTAATTTTATCTCAAATTTATATTATTATTACAACTATTATTAATATTACTTTCTTTTAACCGTATCATTATTATATTGAATACCTTGTAAGAACATGCAATATGTTGACACATTGTAAAGTTTAATAAATAAAAAAAAAAAAAAAAAATAGTTTACTGTGTATTATGAACAATTTAAAATATAAGTGGATATTTATTATTTAATTAATGACTCTAAAATAGTGTTAGTATACAAGTAAGAAGAACTAGAACTCCTTGTTTTCCTTATTTCCATTGACTTCGACTATACGCACTTGACAATATTTAAGAGTTTACTGATTTAAAAGTCAAAATACTGCCGATTGCACGGTACTGCACTGATTAATAGATCAAAACACCGATTACGACTTAATTTTTTAGAGCTTAAAATAGTCCTGACAATCCTGTACTCGTACGCATAGTGGCTTTATGATATACAAGTAACAATTATTATAACAGACTATGTGCATAGAACTGTTCAAAATGTTTTAATTAAACTTTTAGATTCTGAGGGGAACGATGAATGTATTGATTTTACAATGATGTGTGTTTTTTTATTATTTTTTTTATTTTTGTATCTGTCATCACCTTTTAGGACAGTAAAAGTGCTTCGATTTTCTTCAACAGTACCTTTTCTGATAGGAAATTGAATCTAGTTGGTACTTTGGGGGGTCAAAAGTAAAATTTTTCCAATTGTTTTCAAAAGCGCAGTGAACAACAAAAGAAAAATTAAGGAAAAACGGGAATTTTTACGCAAAGTCTGTTTTCGAGAAAATTGATTTTGGATTTTGGTGTAACTTTAAAACGAATGACTGTAGATACATGAAATTTTCACTGATTGTTTATATTTCCATTTTCTATACATGATAAAATTTTCAAAATATTTTGATTTGTTTTGAGCTGTTAACGGAC
>NW_021773430.1:0-871 GCF_005508785.2 Acyrthosiphon pisum | reverse complement strand
TACACATGTGTTGTACCAATAATCAATATTATAATGATACGACGTGTGTAATAATAATATATATCATATTACATATATAATATCGTGTGTCGTCGGAATGATTTTGTGCTGCAGTCGGTGCGCGTAATAGGTATATCGGATTTAAGCGAGAGCTCGTGACTTTAGTTTACCAGTCGCGTGCATTCAATTTAAATATTGTAATCGTTATGACTTATTATATATATTATTTTTATGACAATAATGATCATACACACCTACATTATCGCGCTATCTATCGCTTTTATCGAAAAAACATCGAAACGACGACGTCGACTACAACGCTTTTCTTTTTTTTTTATTGTTCTTAATAATGAACATCGACGACAAAGGCCATTAGTTACAATTGTTTATTACAAATTCATTTTTTTTTTAAACTTAAACTTAAATTTTACTGTACAGATTTGTTTTGCTTAAGAATTTAAGGATTTGTATGGTGGTATCTGCGTCTGGCCCGAGTGCTGCATCTAGAGTGTTGGGTATGTGGAAGTTTCTATGTTCATCTGCGTATTGTAGCCATTCGGTGATTACATGGTTGACTGAGAGTTCAGTTCCACAAGAAACGCACTGTGGTTTTTCTCCCTTGTTCATGAGGTATTCATGTGTAAGACGGGTGTGGCCGATCCGGAGTCTGTTTATAACTACCTTATCACTTCTACTCGGAGGGAAGTTTGGCCAGTCGAAAATTGTGTTCTTTTTATTCTTCTTAGCTTAGTCTTCTGTTTATGTCAGTACATTTTCCATTTGAGTTGTATGCGATCCTTGATTTGGTTTTTTAAATCTGCGTATGTTGTTATATTTAATTCTTGGGCGTCTGTAGATGTTGCTGCTTTTT
>NW_021773429.1:0-999 GCF_005508785.2 Acyrthosiphon pisum | reverse complement strand
TTTTTTATCCAAGTATGACGGTCTCTAACCCGTTTAACATCCACAGTGTCAACTGAGACAAAATCCGAAAAATATTAAAACTCAGTGTTTGTCGATGACGATTGTCTATAAATCTTCCGAAATCCTCTTGAGATACATCGTCGAAGGTCTGTTCAGAGAAATGTGCGGCCATTTCTTTGATTATCAAACCAGCGCATTTTCTAAAACTTTTAAACAAATATTATATGTACCCTTGGAACGGAAAACGCTTGCTATGGTGAAAAAGTGACGTAAAAAAAGAAGCAACGCTCAGTTTCTACAGTCCATTCCCGTCCATTCCTTGGCGCGTCCAATCGCGTACCTTCGCGGTGACCGCGACGGTCAGTTTTAAAATGTTTTGAAACTTCTTTCAGTCATGCAACTGATATGAGGTATTGGAATAAAATAAATAGGTACTACAAAAATAATAAACTACGTTTCTATGGTACCGGTTAACCGATGCACAGCTGGTCCGTGACGGCGGCTCGTGACGGCCGACCGTTATGCCGACCGTGCCCGACCGTTGTTTATTTTTTTTGTACCCTCTGTAAAGAAGTTTCACTTCAATAAATTAAGATACAATTCCAAAATTATTACAAAAATAATATCAGTGTTCGATCACCCATACTCTGTAGTATTCTTGACTTAAAAACCATGTAGTTTTTAATTTATACCATGTTTTGATTTTATTATTTTCATAACTATTATTATTATTATTATTATTAAACAGATTTATGAAATGTGACTATTTCATAGACTATGAAAGAATATTTGATATGTTATATTTTGAATCATTATGATTATTTAAATAAATATTTTTGTATAATATTATAATATAGCTTAAAATGGAATAAGGGCAACGTTGCAGAATTTTTTATGCTCAATCGTGTAGTTTTCTTTTGTATTCCGATTTCCTTTGATACACCGACAATTTGGCTCAATCGTATCGCTAAAAAGGTGATTTATGCTCAATAGTGTCTC
>NW_021773428.1:0-741 GCF_005508785.2 Acyrthosiphon pisum | reverse complement strand
TTGTTAACTTTGGATGCTTGAAAAAGTTACGAAGTGTGTGTCTGGTAGTTCAGATGGAACTAAAATCGCAATATAGGAAATAAACTAAATCGTTTAAATTAGGCTATATGGCGTCACAACTTTATTTTTATACGAGTTGTCCTCCCGTATAGTCTACGTTTAATTGAATAAAAAAATCAGCGCGTAAAATATAGAGTAAGTTTGAAATCAAACAATTAAAATACGATATCACTAATAGCATAGGATTCGGATAATAGTATATATGAAAAAAAAGGGGGAATAAAATTAATTAAATAACATAGGGTTTTCATAACTATCGATATAATACTTTTAAATTAACAAAAAAAAAAATAATATTAGTAAGATAGCATAAAGAATTGACCATAAGTCAACAATATATTATAATAAAGTACTAACTAACTATATTTTATATAATTAATCACACTATATTATGAGTGAAATGAGTGTATACCTATTAACAATAATTATAAGAACATTTATCATGTTATTAACAAAAAAAAAAGAGAGATTTTACTCCATTTATTATTGTATTAAGAATTAATTTAAACAATATAGAACTAACACAAAAAAAAATTTATAATAATAAATAAATAATTAATAATAGATATTTGTATATGTATTAAAATAAGCTTTTATTGAATTAATTAATAATATGTGTTAATGTAACGACTAACAAAAAATATATATAGATGTATTATTGTCAAATTGTATCAATGCTTT
>NW_021773427.1:0-819 GCF_005508785.2 Acyrthosiphon pisum | reverse complement strand
TACAAGTTAGTACGGTTTTCAACAATTAGAAATAATATTTTTTTTCAGTAAAATTCACTATTCAACACTAAATTCGTGCAAAACATAATAGTTTTATCATACTAACAACATAATATCTTCAGTAATTATTGCTTATATTTTATTTAGCCACCTCTTTCCGAGTATAATATCCATAAAAAAGTATTTGTATAATATGTAAATTATAAAAAGGTGGGTAAGTGGATGTCGGTTTGCTGTACAGTAGATTACAAGTGGGTCACTGTATAATGGATGGTATTAACTTTGAATTCAATGATATAATATCATTGTATAAAAAAAACGATTCTGAGCGGAGACGGTTTGTCAGTCTAGGTATAAGACATAATTTTATATATGGTATTAAAAAAAAATTGACATATAATAGGTACCTACCTATAATAAATTCCAAATTAATCATATCACAATATCTATTAGGTACTTATAACGCGTTATACATCAACAACAAACCATGATACTATCATAATAGTATACTTTAGAAGTTTCAAGTATACCCACGAATAATATAATACAATCACAACAAAATAACTAAAATAGTTATTCTAGGTTTTTAATATGTAATTTCGTCCAAATTTGAACTTAAAATGACTATAAAAATAAACTGTGTAATTGTATTTTTTAGATTTTTTGGTAACAGAATTAATTACTTACGTGGAATCTTGTTTTAAATTTTCAATTCTTAAATACAAAAGTTGAACATTTTATAAATTTTTAACTACAAAACAATTATTCAAATTAAAATTTGATACATTTTGTCAAAATTCGATCTTTAAATGCTTATAA
>NW_021773426.1:0-1019 GCF_005508785.2 Acyrthosiphon pisum | reverse complement strand
GCTTAGATGTTTGTCGGTGCAAGTAAGGGGGGTCACATTGAACATTTATAAGCATTGTTCCTAAAACTTAAAATAATCCATTAAAATGTAAAATTAATTCTAACATGATTAATCAAATTTACAATAAATATGATTTATATAAATCGGATGAATCATTTTGGAACACCCCTGTATTATGAAATATAACTAAAAATTATAGGTATAGGTACCTATTATATTATCTACCACTGTTAATTATTGTCATAGTATAGATTAATAGAATATTTTTTTAAAATTTGAAATAAATAATGTTTGGGCAATACCTATGGTATGTATGGTATCTTCGTAATAAAATAATAAAATACATAATGATTAATGTTATTTAATATGATTTTTAGGTGCATGCCAGATACCACTTATAATTTTAAGCTCAATTAAATAATGTTAAACATTTGTGTTTTAACACCGCAAACACACAATTTTTTTATGGTTTTTCGCGGCATTTTCTTCAAATGTTCACATTTCGTATTTTATACAGTGTTATTATTTGTAGGTTAAACTTCTATTTTAAAATACGGTTATTTATAACACATTTTTGTATTTAAATATCGGCAGTCTAACCTAACCTTTTTTGTAGTAGGTACCTATATAACTATTAATATACGTATTGTAATTTAATTGCCAAAAAATATAACTTCACCAACATTGTGTCTAGGGGTACCGGCTTCTGGTGAATACATTAGAATGCAGTGCCGTAGCCAGAAAAAAATGTTAGGAGGGGCACTTAATTTTTTTTCTCTAGCCTTTGAAATGCTAAAATATCTAATTATGACACCTTTGTTCATAAAGTGTATCTACTACTCATTTTATGACTACAGGGTGATTCTTTTATCAAACAACACTCATTATTTCAAAAAGCGTAAATTTTTTTGAAAATATTTTTTTACATAATATTTTTTATCCTTATAATTTTTAATTTTTAATTTTATATTCCAAAGCACAATATTTTTCTTAATATTTTAATACATGAAATATTATTA
>NW_021773425.1:0-937 GCF_005508785.2 Acyrthosiphon pisum | reverse complement strand
CATTCATAGAAAAAAATATAGGCGAAGAAAAATTAAGTAAAAAAACTGAAAATAAGGTGGGGTAAGTGGATTTCGCTCTGCTGTACAGTAGGTTACAAGTGGGTCACTGTATAATGGATGGTATTAAATTTGAATTCAATGATATAATATCATTGTATAAGAAAAACGATTCTGAGCGGAGACGGTATGTTAGTCTAGGTATAAGACATAATATTATATTAGGTACCTATAATAAATTCCCAAATTAATCATATCATAATATTTATTAGGTACTTATAACGCGTTATACATCAACAAAAAACCGTGGTACTATCATAGATATATAATAGTATACTTTAGAAGTTTCAAGTACCCACGAATAATATTATACAATCACAACAAAATAACTAAAATAGTTATCCTAGGTTTTTAATATGTAATTTCGTCCAAATTTGTACTTAAAATGACTATAAAAATAAACTGCGTAAATGTATTTTTTAGATTTTTTGGTAACAGTATTAATTACTTACGTGGAATCTTGTTTTAAATTTTCAATTCTTAGATACAAAAATTGAACATTTTATAAATTTTTAACTACAAAATAATTTTTCAAATTAAAATTTGATAAATTTTGTCCAAATTTGATCTTTAAATGCTTATAAAAAAAAATTGTGCCTATGTATTTTTAATATTTTTCAACTGATATTGTAACAATATATCAGGAGCTTTGTATTAAATTTATACACTTTTTGGCCCAACAGATAAAACTTTATTGATATTTATAGAAAAAAAAAACTAAAAAAATTGAAAACTTACAATGTCCGTAAACAGCTCAAAAAGAGTCAAATTATTTTAAAAATTTTATCGTATATATAAAATGCTAATATTAACATTCAGTGAAATTTTCAAGTTTCTACAGTCACTCGTTTTTTAATTACAACAAAATAAGAAAATTGTT
>NW_021773424.1:0-862 GCF_005508785.2 Acyrthosiphon pisum | reverse complement strand
GAAGTCCCAATGGTTGTAACAGGTCTTTGACTTTTGTTCGATATTTAAATACGAACAATTTTAATAATACATAAACGCTCATACAAAACCAATAATTTAATATAAATTAAAAAACAAAAAAAAACCAAAGAATATAAAAAATAAAAATACATTTTTTATCCAGACTTGTACCACGAGTTCTCTACTGATTTATTTAGTACATTTTGCATGAATTGTTAATGTTTCCATTTTATTCTGTCATCCTGAGCATTTTTACCACTTAATAATTATTTTTGCATAAAAAAGAATTGTATTACCAACGATACTAACGATCGCTCACGACACTTTTTTAGCATAATATCAGTTATATACATTATCACTAAACGATTTCACATATGCAGCTAGTTTCAGGAGTGCATTGTTTCCGTCAAAATGAAAACAAGATTTGGTTTTCGTATCCCCCAAATCAATTTTCTTTCAAAATTATTATTATCGTAAAAGCTTTGAGAATCAATTGTTATAATTCTGATTATAATATGTTGTGATTGTTTTGTGATATTCTGAAAATTATAATACCAAAAATAATACTTTTTCAAGAATAGTGTGGTTCAATTCGAGTGATACTATTATGTTGAACAAAAAATAATTGAAAATCGTTCCATGTTCCTTTAAAACCAACAGTTTAACAAATCGTATGCTTATATTATTATATTTTTAAAAACATTTGTTTTGAGTGTTCATACTAATATTTTGATGAATAAACAGTCCAAAATAAATATTCGAAGTCTAAAAGAAAAAAAAGAATATCAGATTAATTATCTCAATATTGAATTCTTGAAAACGATACGTATGTATAACTAAATCTACTTTGTTACAGAGTGTC
>NW_021773423.1:3117-4327 GCF_005508785.2 Acyrthosiphon pisum | reverse complement strand
CAGTGGGGGTCTGAGTCGCTCGTATGCAAGTAGCTAGTCAGGTAGGCAATACGACTACGTCGGATCGCAGACCATGCACCGGGCGTGTATGTCCAGTTCTTGAGTGTGTATGTTGAAATCGGAAATTCGGATTCTGAGTGTGAGTGTCTAGCTATGAGTCATCTCGGGTGAAAGTCGATTCCCGAACGGACAATTCGTCTGCGGCGGATCGGTTGCAGTGGAAGTGTAAGTCGCTCGTACGCAAGTAACTAGTCAGGTAGGCAATCCGACTACGTCGGATCGCAGACCATGCACCGGGCGTGTATGTCCGGTTCTTGAGTGTGTATGTTGAAATCGGAAATTCGGATTCTGAGTTTGAGTGTCTAGCTATCAGTCATTTCGGGTGAAAGTCGATTTCCGAACGGACAATACGCCTACAGCGAAAAGTGCTCGAAATGTAATAAAACTTATTTAAGTATACAACTTTATGCTTCAATAAGTATAAATATTTTTAAGTAAACATACTTTACCCATAATAGTTTTTAAGCACAGGGCTTTGAGTTACTTAAGTACTAATGTAATAAAGTAATAATTAAATCAAAAAGTACAGTTGTATATTTAATGTCAATTGTTTAATAAACTATATTGTTAGCATATTTGTCAAACAGATATTAGTTAAAACAATAGGAGCGCAGTTTAAAATATGTTTAGTCGTTACAAAAGAATGATTCTGAAGCAGTGATCAACAGTTATACAATTAAACAGTTAAGTCAAATGACAAAAGGGAAAACTAATAAGTGAAATAAAAGTGTTGTGTAGAGAGACATGTACACATATGTCAAACATTTGTTTGTAAGTGAAAGTAAAACAAAATATTAGTTTAACGCAATCATTAAAAATCATAACATGTAAGTTTAACGTTTAAAGTCTGACCCTATGTCGAGCCATAATCAATGAATAGGTTAAAATAAATAGGTACATAATCACAGTCCATAATTAGTAATTAACAGTTACACATTATATAGTTAAGTAAAAATAAAAGTGTTCTGTTGAGGTATTAAGTATACGTCATGATCCTCAACAAAAAAAATAATCAAATGAACAAATGCCTAACTGTTTAGTTAGTTTATGTTTGAGCACGTGTAAATCAAGGTAATAGAATGCGATGTGTACGTGATAGTAAAAAAACAATATTAGTTATTATGTATTATATAGTTATAGTATGTATATT
>NW_021773423.1:0-842 GCF_005508785.2 Acyrthosiphon pisum | reverse complement strand
CATAATCGAGCCATAGTATTAAATACCTATTAGATCAAATTAAATAGTGTTATTTATTAATTTGATTTTATGTTCATATAAAATCCTACCCTATGGCATAGCGATCAGTCGATGAATAATAATATATTTTAATACAATCTCCCGACCCAACCACCGTATCGACTCTTAAAATTTATACATTTAGTTATTATAATATGCATGTACCTTCGTACCTCGGTGGCTATATCGTGTACATTTATGACAAATCAAATAACAGAATAAGCAAAAAGGCAAAAGGCAGTAAAATATAATATAATAACGCAGCTTATCGAATTAAAAAAAAAAAAACATGTAAATATATAAAAAAAATAGAACTTTTAGACGCATATATTCATGGCTGTATAAAGAAATAACGACACTGTCAGCTACCCAATCTCCGCCACGGCACTCGACGTGAGCGAAGTACGTACTGCCGCTGGGGACCTATTTTTGAAAGTAGTAGAACGAATATCGTATACGACCCATTCTACTGGTAGATATTCTACTACCAACTAAAAACCGTATTCTTGAACGCCAATAGAATAGTTGGTAATAGAACTAGTCGTGCACGAATATTTTTCGAATGGTGCGGAACGGCAACGTCGCAATGCCGTCCGTTCATTGGTCGAAATTTGTATGTGCACGCGCAATTAGTGAAAATTCAAAATAATATTTTAATATTACGCTCTTTCACCTCTTTGTTTTTATAGCGACCATCCCTTCTCGGTGTCTGTGTCTTTTTGTGTTTCTTCTGTTTTTTATTTTCTGTACAATGGCGAAGAAGTCGATGACACCGTCTCAAAAAGAAGCCTTGGTGGAATTTA
>NW_021773422.1:0-947 GCF_005508785.2 Acyrthosiphon pisum | reverse complement strand
GTAAGGAACATAATCTGGAGTCTTTAATATCAGGCGATTTTTTAATATTTTAATTTTCAAGCGAGATAATGAGCATTTTAAATTTTGGATAACTTCACATACCATTATTTTTCTCGATAATGAAAATATCGGAAAAATTGCCCACTCTAAGACCCAAATAATGTTCTTTACCTAAAAGTTTGATAATAGGTCGATTCACTCTAGTATCAAAACTAACAGCTCATTATTGAGAATAGTGAACGACAATTTCCTATGTCGTGCGTGTTTAAGACAGAAACAACACACGCGGGTGTAGCGTTCTCTTATAAGGGTCCGTATTACAATAGTTAAACTAATGTTAAACCACGGAAATCGACTGGTAAAATTTAAACTATGATTGTAAAACGGGCCCTAAGTGTCTAATTCAGTTATAATAAACAAAGTATATAATAATTACTATTTAATTTATAGTTATTATTCAATATTAGATAAGAAAATTGATAAAATATTTACTTCTGTCATACTATTTATTAGGTAAGACTTAATACTTAATAAAAACTTGAAAAACATCGTTCAGGTGTATAGCAGTTGATACAGGCAAAGTACAAAATATTTTCAAGAGTTCATGAATATTTGGACAAACCTATTTATCACAAACATCTAAAGCATGTAACCCAGAGGAGAATACAATGTTTTCAGTCACTAAAAATAAACCCATGCCCTATGGTAAATCTACAGTCTTCGTGGTAATTTTGTTTTATTTACCGACTATTTATCGGGTTTATTATAAACACTCATACATGAAAAATAATTCGCAGAAAATTCAAAAATATAGTATACCATACCGCCATAAAGATATATGTTTTTATTTTCCGATATTTATGCCACGAACGACTAGTGGCGTATATTATCTATATCAAAGCGGACAAATTACCACGGCTAGAACATTTAGAAAACAGATATAGGTA
>NW_021773421.1:0-853 GCF_005508785.2 Acyrthosiphon pisum | reverse complement strand
TATACGGCGTTGAGTAACCTGTATATCTTAAATCGTGCATTTAACTAGGGCAAAATAGTATTATCAGTATATATATGTATATATAAGTAAATATGTTTATGAATAAATGTAAACATTGCCAAAGTTGCAAATGGCGTCGGGCATCATAATTTAATAATGTTGTTGTATATGTAGTCGGGTATCTAGTTATTATACATATCTGTGATAACGACTAAAGATTATTGATAATCAAGACCACGATTAAAGATAGTATACTATCTATAGCCGTGATCAAGACTAATAGCAAGATATACTCTTGGTATAGATTAGAAGTCGGAACCCGATAGTTGTTCGAAAAATGATAAGACATTTTTATCGCTAACCTCCTACATGTACACCAACGTAACCGAATAAAATATGTCTATTATTCGAAATAAAACCCATGATTAAATCCTACCTTCTGATTGGTTTACACATTTGGAGGGAAAATTTAAATTATTAATTATTATAACAAATAGCTTATAATATGTATATATAATATTATAATGATTAATGATAGACAATTGTGTCTTTTTTGGTTTTACAATTATTTTATCTTTTATGTGAAAAAAAATCTCTTTCTTAAAATCTGAAATTTGGTATAAATAATAATATATGTGTATAGTCTTGGCACTTATTTCATTGTCAATTTTCATCATGAGTTATTTAATTTTCTGATTTATAGAGGATTAAATCAGTTAATATTATGTTTGAGTTAACAATACTTAGTTGTAAAATAATTGATTGTATTGTATTTTTAGATTTAAAGAAGCAATTATTTTATAGTTTTTTTTTTTGAAATTAAAAAATTACTTTTGTTGACTATAGAAACCTA
>NW_021773420.1:0-1171 GCF_005508785.2 Acyrthosiphon pisum | reverse complement strand
GAATGGATGAGTGGAATCACTCTCCCACGGGCTTTGATAAGTCGTGTTCGATTGATAACGCCTCGCAGTGATGCCTTAGCAGGCACACTGAGGGCGGGTGGTTAGATTGTTGGTTCTGATAAGAACCGTTTTGGTAGATCGACCGTGGACGCGTTCGTAACGCTGATGATGATACACGTGTTCGCCGATATTATTATGTCGCTGTTATGTCGACGACGGGGTAATCAGGAACTGTATGCCCGTCGGTTGCCGCCTCGTATGACGAGAGTCTTCGCCGCGGTGCGTATGATTCCGTCCGTGGTGTGAATGGGAGTACGCCGCCCGTCGGTTGCCGCGTGGTACAATAAGCGCTTCGCCCGCTACGGTGATGAGGTTGTCCGTGGCGTAATACGGATACGTAGTGGTCGTCGATTGCTGCCCCGTACAACGAGTGTATTCGTAGCTGTGTCGATGGTTTCGTTCGTAGCGGTGGTCAGGAACGCAGCGCTCGTCGGTTGCCGCCTCGGATGTTGAATGTATTCGCCGCTGTATCGGTGTAATTAGTAGTTTCAGCTGGATCGCTGTGGATGGTCTTCGGGTCTTCGTTTCTTCGTTTTGTTGTAGTTGTTGAAGGTATGAAGAGATATTGAAGACTGTTCCTGATATGCTTTGCTTTGCTTTGAAGGGATGGCTAAGCCGTTAACTATTCCAGGCTTTTGCCTCTACTAGTGGATGGAAATTTAAAAGAAGGTTTAATTAAGATGTTGTTCTACCCATGTTAAAGGGTAGGGTTTGGATATACGTTTAGTGGTTGAAGGGAGGTGAGTTTTACCTAAGAGTCGGATGTGGGCATGTGCGGAGAAGGAGTTTTTGTAAAACATCGATTTTGATTGAGAGAGAATTGAATTTTGGATAGACTTGAAATTTGCAGACTTAAGAAGAACAGAGTTTTTAACGATGGTGGGCACACCCGTTATTGTACGAATACCTATGTTTTGGACAGATTCGATGCATTTCCAATGTGAGGGACCAATAAAAGGTGCCCAAGAGGAGCCAGCATAAGAAAGAATTGGAGAGACGTAGAGTTTTAGAATGTTGAGTTTCGAAGTTGTTGGGACGGGGCTAGAACGGTTAAGTATGGGGTAAAGTATTCCGCGAACGCGAGTTGCCTTTTTGGTGATGTCTTGTACGT
>NW_021773419.1:0-788 GCF_005508785.2 Acyrthosiphon pisum | reverse complement strand
AGTTACACGTACTAAAGGAGTTGAACGATCATCATTTTTTTTAGAGATGCAATTTTATACGAGCAACAAAGTGCACGGGTCGCTTAGTATATAATATATATATACTAGCTGAACCGACACGGCGTTGCCCGTGTGTTAGTTATATATGTTAGTTATATAATAATAGACTACATTGGTTGTTCTTCCTTTTGGAGCAAGAATGACTAAGCTTGTAGGTGAACTAACTCTGGAGCATCCCAGTATCCCACATAAAATTGCCCATGTGTAAAGCAGTCATCACTCAAGTAAATTCCTGCTATCTTCAACGACTGCCCTTGCGACTTATTTATAGTCATTGCACAAGATACCTTGATAGGAAGCTGCAGTCTTTTAAATTTTAATGGATAGTTTGATGATAAAAGTGGTATAAACGTTGATTCTCCTTGAGCACAACCTGTAATTATTGTTGCCTCAATGACATTGTTTTGGAGTGCTTTTATGCACAGTCTAGTACCATTGCAGAGTTTGGGGGGATGAAGATTTTGCAACAGCATAATTGGAGTTCCTACTTAAAGGACTAACCTATGTGCTGGAAAACCAGGGGGATTAAGTGCGTTGAGGAACTCCACAGGATAGTGAACTGTGTCATCTGACTTCAGTACCATGTCTATAGACTTATACTCCATGTCTGTTCCCTTAAATGATATAAGAAGAATTTCATTAATCACAGCTGCCCTGTCATTTTTGGGGGTCAAAATAGCGCGCTCACATAACCAATCCATCGATTTGTTTTTTGTATCAGAAATATC
>NW_021773418.1:0-821 GCF_005508785.2 Acyrthosiphon pisum | reverse complement strand
GGGGTACCTAACTTTGATTTCACGGGGTAACTTTGATACCCATATATTTTTATCACCAGAGTACCATGATAATTAAATTTTTTTTCATAAAATGGGGTTACTTTGATATCACATTAAGAAATATAGGTATCGAAATTGCCCGTTGTGTTACTTTGATAGCATATTAAAAAATATTGATATCTCAAAAGATAATTTCAGAATTTTAAAAATTAAAACGTTAAAATATTGAACTAGTAAAGTTGTAACTAATATTTAATTTTGAGAGTTTTATCGTTAACACTACAGAAGTTATCCATATAATAAAAAATGAAATTGTCATAAAACAGTAAAAAATTATCAAAGTTACCCCATTTTACTGTACTACTTTTATTTTTAAACTATGAGAACTTTTTTCGTATTTGTGATATCAAAAAATTAAAAACAATGTTGCACAGTCTATGTTCTCTTCTCCCTAGTAGGAACATTTGGTTGCATAACATGAACTATAAGTTTAGCCATAGTGGTTCTTATCCACGCAAAACCATTTTTACTATGTTTTACATTTGTAAAACGGAGACCACACATGCGTGTGTAGCATCCTCTTAATAATATTTGTCATTCCGAATTTATTCAATTCAGCGTAGCCTGCAATTAAATAAATATATTAGTAAAAATCAAGTAATAACCAAAGTTATAAATAGATGATTTCGTACCCAACCGTAATCCCTAAGATAATATAATTTTCTATAATAATATCATTGCTGCATATTGACAAAAGCTGAAACACTGAAATGTGCATTCACACAATACTGTTTTAATCGTGAATTCGTGAACAGTTATCA
>NW_021773417.1:0-669 GCF_005508785.2 Acyrthosiphon pisum | reverse complement strand
AACTGTTAGGGTCAAACGCCCGGAATCTAGTCTATCTTATACTATAAAACGTGAAACCCGAGGGCGCAGGCCAGTGTCGAAAATTTTGTACTTTTTAGGGAACCCACCAATGAGAAAATTCCGTCTCGCCGGCGGGCGGTCTCCCAGCCGTCGGTCCGCGTTATCACTCTCTCTTATCACTTATTGCGATTTTTTTCAAATTTCGAAGAAATTTCGAAGAAAATCGAGTTTTACTCAACCGGGGGGCCTCGGGGGGCCCCGTTCGGACCTTATTCGTCTTCCCCGCTATATTTATGGGCCGCGCGCTGCCGCACTTTTTTCCCGTCGGGCCCGCCGCGGCCGAGAGCGCGTGCAAACCGAGCGCCGCCGTCGCGCGCGTTTTTCGTACTTTTTGTCAAAGATTTGAGTTTTAGCCCTTTTCGACGCGTCCGCCCTCCCCGTCGACCACTTATTCGCGTTCCCCGCTAAATTTATAGGCGGCGCGCGGCCGCGCTTTCTCCGGGGGGAGTCCCGTGGCGGAGCGGAGTCGCGGAAAGCGGACGTCCCGCCGACGAGTAGGTATCGCTATATACGGGCATAAATACGTGCGTCGGGAGGTTCGATTTTTTTCGCGAATATCGCGTTTTCGACGTCCGAGGTCGGTCGAATTCGTCGTCCGCTGTCCGACGC
>NW_021773416.1:0-1806 GCF_005508785.2 Acyrthosiphon pisum | reverse complement strand
AAGATCATCAACTCACTGTAGAGGGCGGCATACGAGGTTTTAAGTTCAGATACTTGTTTAGAGACACGTTGAAATTCCAATTTAAGCTCATTAAATTTCTTGGACAAAGAGTCTGAGAGCGACTTATTGGAAGAGGAAATTTCTTCCTTAAGAGTCTTAATGAGAGCCAATATATCATCATTGGATGTAGAGGCTTTGGGTGACGATTGCTTGCTGTTGGCAACAGTGCGTGTGATAGGCATGATGAAAAAAATAAACTAGTCAACGACGTATACTATCATTAAAGTCTCCAAAGAAAAACTGAGCAGTGGTCAGCCAGTAGGAGTGAAAAAAGAATTACGTCAGTTTAGTGACCACCGTTTAAGTCTCCGAAGAAACAGCTGACAGGCCGATGGATAATAAACGATAACACGGCTAATAATTATTGATAAGTAAGTAATGATAGCACATACCAAGAATTGATGTCCACAACAGCGTAAGAAAAAGAAACAGTTATAACTTTACCAATTTAGTATAATATTAAGTAAATCGACGTACACTGTAACAAGAGCACTCAATAAGTAAGACGCAATAAACCGCACTAAAAACTGTATACTATAACAATACAAAATTAATGCACTATGAAGAGCAGTAATGAGTGTATCAAATGTTATCACATTGTGATAATATATGACTATATATATATAAATATAATAAATAATAATAACATATTATACGTTTAATTTTAATTCTAGGAACAAACAAAGGGAATTCATTTTGGAACTAAAAATGGCACTTCAACAAGAAATACATGAAACATATACTATAGGGCCGGAAAACACACCGAGGTGTTTTGTAGGTCATATCAACACCGCTAATAATAAAATTGAAGATCCTTTCACAACTCTTGAAATAACTAAGATAATAGAAATTATTACTAGAATTATGTATGATTTATCACCGGATTCGGTAACACCTGTAAATACTTTGTGCAAACGGCTAATAGATTATATTGAACTTCTGCACGACCCAAGGGATATATTAGATTATGATAGGTGGTTTTAAAAAATATAATATATATAATAACATATACAATAGTTTAGTTTAATATAATTATAATTTATACTTTTAGATTGGTGATGATGACGTGTTTTCTAGTCAAATCTATCGAATCTGACGAAACAGATACATCAAAATACTTTTTTTATAGACCTTATGAAATTGGCAGGGGGATACAATACCAAAATTTGGGACTAGTTAGAACAATAGGCGCTGAATATAGTCTTGTAACGTTTTTCTCATTAAAAGAATATAACATGAAATATGAATTATTGGGGGAAAAATTGAAGAATATAACAAATATGTGTGCTGATCAAAAACACAAGGACTTATGCGGAAAATATCAAATAGTGATAACAGATTTATACAATGAAATAACCAAACAAAAAGAGCGTATGTATATGTCACTGGGAAAGCAACTGTATAAAAATATTACGGAAAGGGAACAACAACTATACGCAAGAATGTCACAAATACAGAACAGAACGAACGATATATTAGATTTATTAATGGCAAATGAAATACATAATTTATATACAATAATTACAAATCAATATTCTTATGAAACAGAAACATTATGACAAATAATAACTGCCGCTAAACAAGGAATGATACATCCAAGTCTTATGACACCTCAAGAATTAGCATCAACATTAAAAGAATAGATACAGATAAAGAAAAAATATAGTATTCCATAGACCAGAGAATAGGACTAAATGAATTCGAAAAATTACCAAATAGATCTACTACTTGACGACGACTAGTATT
>NW_021773415.1:0-998 GCF_005508785.2 Acyrthosiphon pisum | reverse complement strand
AAGGAAAAAAAATCTTTGCTCTCATTACTTACTCTTCATAATGCTTTACTGAATATACAAGAAATATACATAACACAACACCATTATTATTGCCAGATATATTATGTCAGAATAATAATAATATTTACACATTGTCTTTATTAGACTTAGAGCGTGTTCTAATGTTCTATGTATAAAAGTATATAACATATTGAGTATTGGACGATTCAGTGGCGTAATTGAGAATGTTTCATGGGAGGGGATCAAAATAAATTTGTATGGCAAACTTATGGGGGGCTTTGCCCGTAATACATCATCAGATTTCTCTGTTTCTTTAAATAATATACAAGAAATTGCGTAGGTAAAATTATTATTAAATATTATCCATTATTAATTATTATTATAAATTATTAAATTCTATTTTTTTTAATAAACTCATTCAATTTTTTTATAAAAATTAATATGACATAGATACCTAATAGTTGATTGAATAAACTGCAGTGACTGCAGTTAAATTTTCAATACATTTTTTAACTGGTGTTTATTTAATTTTGCATAATTTTAGCGCGATTTGTAATACTAATTATAAATAATAATAATTATATAAAATACGTCGTACACATTTTGTACGATTTTAAAACATTTAGTTCTGGGCCTAATAATGTTTAGTATTTTGAATAATTTAAAATTGTAATACCTACGTCAATTCCAAGCTTCTTTTTAAAAAATTTCAATGGAGTACTACTAGTTGCTGGTAGCTTACTTTTTTTTTGCTCCATTTTTCTTTTAGCTTATAAAAATAAAATCAATTACTAAGTTGTGTGACAATGTGACTATGAGGAAATGGCACGGTGTGTTCTGACTGTGTAGTGTCCACTGTCTATACGTAATCGTAATAATCAATGTATAAAGTGTCGGTGAGCGTTCGTAGTATTACTATTCATTCTACGAAATGTAAATCTTGAAGTTACATTTTTATTATTATAATATATTTTTGGAATGGGGGTTTTTCCCATTAT
>NW_021773414.1:0-781 GCF_005508785.2 Acyrthosiphon pisum | reverse complement strand
TGTCCGCGTAAGGTGTCAGATTGCAAATGTGCCGATTTCCGGATTTCTTTTCTGGGTCGTCGACGATGATTTAAAAGAAACATCGTTTATTAGTAGCCAGCGAGTAAGCCATCACATTGTTAATCGACCGGCATCAGCTGGATTTCGAGCCCGTTTATTTTTCCAAACGCATTATTATTATTATTGGTATACCAACTTTACCTGTATACTTACTCAGAGAATAATACTATAATATTGTATTATAATATTTTAACGAGGATTTATAATATATCGATCTGCAGCTTATTATATTGTCGTATATAGGCCACTTGTAAGTTGTAACCTACTGTACAGCAGAGCGACACCAACTTGCCCACCTTTTAGATTCTGAGTGGAACGATGAATGTATTGATTTTACAATGATGTGTGTTTTTTTTTTTTTTTTTTGTGTCTGTATACACGATAAGTAGTCGAAATAATACTACGATTTTCAACTTCAGTAACTTGTTCGATCAGAAAGTGAATATCGTTGGTGCATTGGGGAGGTCAAAATTTAAATTTCAAAGTAGTTTTCAAAAGCGCCGGGAAAACCAAAAGAAATTAAGGAAATAATAATTAAATAATTAAGGAAAAACGGGAATTTTTACGCAAAATCGATTTTTCACAAAATTGAATTTGGTTTTTGGTGTAACTTTAAAAAAAATGACCGTAGATATATGAAATTTTGACTGAATGTTTATCTTAGCATTTTCTATACACCATAACATTTTCAAAATATTTTGATTTATTTTGAGCTCTTTAC
>NW_021773413.1:0-818 GCF_005508785.2 Acyrthosiphon pisum | reverse complement strand
ACACAAAGGTAGGTCTTACAGTGTAACTAAAGGGAAAAATCTAAAAAATGAATTTTTTTCAAAATTAATACCATTTCAGTGCATAGGCGTGCGCAGACTTCAGTTTCCGGTCGAGCCTGGTAGAATTAGTGCCCCAATATTTTGACAGTGCCCCTATTTTTATTTTTTTTACACATTTACATACATTCTTAATGTAAAATGTAAATTTTGTGTAAAATGAAAAGTGTAATATTTAAATGTAAAAATATAATCAAGTTGAATGTGCACACAACATATAATATGTGCTAATTTCTAGACATATATTTTTAATCTTAAAATTAAAACGATAAAAATACGACCGATATTGGCAAGAATAAAATTAATTATAATGTCTCATCATATTAATTCACCGAATTTTAAAATAAATATTATTTAACAGTTAATACTAACAGACCAGTGTGTAGTGACTGAGTGACAACAGTAAATATTAAATAGTGAACAACTGAACATACTGAATAGTGAATAGATTATTGAGAAATGAGAGGTCAGTCTGTTTGCGGCCTTCTATTTGAAAGCGATAAAAGTATAGGTTTTTCCGTGGAGCAATACATCTACGGTCGTCCGCACTCGGCTTATCTTAATATTAAATAAATACCATGTATATGTATAATATTTATAAATTATAACCAACTTATTAATGTATTTAATCATAGTACATATTTTGTACACAATGTTTTTGTTAGATGAATAAAATTAATGTAGAGGTACACACAAAAAGTTGTTATTTCATTTCACTTTCACTACAAATAAAAGTTTCAAACATGTTATTATAATTTATA
>NW_021773411.1:0-1252 GCF_005508785.2 Acyrthosiphon pisum | reverse complement strand
TTTATCAATGCGGCTTACATTTTTTACCTTCCAAGTAAATATGTTTCAAAACCTTATGGTACGATTCTAAGTACATGTTGGTGTAATGCCGAGTCTCAAACGATAACAATATGCCCAGACTTCTGATCGTTTAGAGTAATGTTGTACAAAATATGATCCAAATGCTTCAGTATCTTTGTCTGCTAATAAATCATTTATAAATTGATCTAGAGAAATTTTAAAATCATCAATAGATATCATTTGTAACAACACTCTTAACGTTTTGTAAACGAGCGATTTTTTTTCAGATCCTCCACTAATCTTACTCAAATTATCTCTCCAATTTCTATCAACATGCCAAGTACATAAGAGCCTATGTTCAGCAGGTCCCATGACATTGACCCAAGCGTTGTAAAATGCTGGCGCATCATCCGACATAAATACTTTGGATTTTATGATGCCAACCTTAGTTTTAATTTGATTAAAAAATAATGTAAATATAGTTTCATGTACTCTATTTGAAAAACAAAATGCGACAGGACATCCTGTGCCATATTCGTGCATAAAAATGATAATGTAAATGAAACAAATGCTACCTATTAATTAATAATAAAATTCAACATAAATAATACATTTGAATATTTGATAATAATATATAATATATATATAATAATATATTAATACATAGGTACCTTTTAAATGAAATGTAATCACTTCAAGCTCTACATTAATGTTATAATATAATATAATATGTCTGCTATAAAATGCTATAATATTTGTCTGCTCTAAAGACATAAAATATGTATATAAAAAAAAGAATGAACTGTAATTTAATATTTATGAAAAAAATTACTGGCCTAAATTATGACCTAAATCATGTAAAGAATTTATAAAACTATATATTATTATAATATACCAAATATATTAATAATGTATTAATATACCTTTTAAATCAAAAGATATCTTCTAGCTCTACAGTAATATTAAAATAATTTATAATATTATACTATTTTTTTTTATATGTATTTACATTTTACAATTTGAAATTAATAGTAACTTTATAAATAAAAAAAATAAAAATAATTTAACATTTTATTGTTAGAAATTTATAACAACCCAATCCTTTAATAGTTTTAAAACATATGGAAGATACAATTATCGGAGAACAAGAAGAATTGATAGATCACATTTTCAAGAGATAATAAAAAGAGGTAAAAAAAACAACTTCATTTTTCTAATTAATATTTAATAAGTAATTATGTTTAATTTCTCC
>NW_021773410.1:0-1039 GCF_005508785.2 Acyrthosiphon pisum | reverse complement strand
TTATATGTTCATAAATAAATAGTAACTTTTCGCTGTTGCATTTGTTAGACGATTTCTCCTTTTAGTATGGATGAGTGAATAAGAGCTAAAAGAACACTCTGTAACTGCTGAGGATGCTGGCAAGGAAAGAATAGCAGATGCTACTTTTGAAAGACTTGTGTTTGAACAAAGACCATTCCACCAGATACGTGCTTCTATATTATCAATATTGTACCATAAAAATAGCATTGGCCCATAATCCTTCATGTGAACGATACTCAGCAAGTTAAATTATTATCTGTAAAGTAAAATGAAAATTAACTATAAAATAAAAACACTACAAAAGTATGAAATGTATAAACAAAGTTAATTATTAAGAAGATAATCAAAACTATTTTAAATAATTTAGGTTACAAATCAATAATATTTTAATAGGATTTCATTGATAGTTAGTTGTATAATTTATTTAATAAAGTAATATTAATTTATTACTTAATAATAAAACACTGACAAGTATGAAATAGTTATTTGATGAAAAAACACAATACAGAAATATTTATAATTATTGTACATATTTACCTTGTTATATTCATTTGATGGTAGTAATTTATGAGCAACTATTTGTATGTATCCAATTCCTTCTACATCACATTCTTGGGTAAATCTTTCCCTTGATATTTTGGGTCTAGCGTTGAAAATAAATGCATATCAAAATAAACTGGACAATGCTTTTTTTAATATAATAATTATTTATTGCTTTTTTATTTAAATAATCAGATAATTTGTAGGTATATGTACATAAGAAGCAATTTAAACTTTTGAAAAATAAATTCATTATTTCATTATTTAATCAAACGCTGAATGAGATTAATCTAAAACATGAGAATGAAATATATTCAAATATATACTATGGACTGAGTCGCGTACACAATATACATATTACCTTTCAAATATGAAATCCGGTATGTTATAATTTATAAAAATGTTTCAGTTAAGGGGCAATCCGGCAATATTTAAATCAAGGTTGCTGACACCATTTTTATGTTAACATTATGCATAT
>NW_021773409.1:0-1631 GCF_005508785.2 Acyrthosiphon pisum | reverse complement strand
TTTGTGGTTTTTTAATATAAAATTATTATGTTCGATTATTCCCACCGTTTAGTGATCCATGTATTTATAGTATTTACATATAGATAATTATGAGGGTCTTTCATTCCTGTCAGTATCATCCCCTACCTTCTATGTTATTATTTTAATAATAGTTTATATACTCTCATCTCGATTACCTACGTTATTGTAATATTATGTTCCCTATACTGGTATTATTTAAATGAAACGGATACTATCCGTTACACATGTACCTACCTACAGGCTGCAGACTGTGGCTATATCGTGTATATTTATACCAAAACAAATATATAAATGCGGCGCGACCGAATGGCAAAAGGACAAAAGCCAGTAAAATATAATATAATAAAGCAGCTTATCGAATCAAAAAAAATGACTGTATATCGTAATAACTGCACCGTCAGATCTCCAAATTCCGCTGCGGAACTCGACTCATAAATTTGGCGGGGAACGCTATTAAGTTGCGATGGGGCCGTACGAAGTCCGTAGAGGCGGTAATATTCGAATTTTGAAAAAAAAAACGGAAAGTTTTCGATAAATACGATATCGGCGGAAGTGATAGCGAAAAGTAAATAACAAAAAAAAAAAACGCGGAAAAAAAAATTCCAGTTCAACACGGCCGCCGCAAATTAATCCGAATCCCAGCAACCGGTATCGAAACCATGACCCCCGGATCAAACCTACCTACGCCTAATCGACCTGCATACCTACTGAGTTGAGAAGTGCAGTCAAATCAACGACTCTTAAGCCGTTTCGACGTCCCGGCGAATTACGAACGCGATTCGCACGTCCGCTTCGGGCGTCGTAGCGGGCGATCTCACCGCGTCGGACAGCGGACGACGAATTCGACCGACATCGGACGTCGAAAACGCGATATTCGCGAAATAAATCGAACGTCCCGACGCACATATGTGCGGGAACGCGGGGTCGTCGGGTATTGTGTTTTGTCGTGTTGGCAGCCCTGGTTAAGCGGTAATTTTTGAACTCGGAAGAGTGTCTAGTCGTAAGTCGGGCGATTCAAGTCGATCGTACGACACAGCCAGCCAGGTAGGCAATCCGAGGATCGCAGACGACGCCCCGGGCGTGTATGTCCGGTTCTTGAGTGTGTATGTTGAAATCGGAAATTCGGATTCTGAGTTTGAGTGTCTAGCTATCAGTCTTCTCGGGAGAAAGTCGATTACCAAACGGACAATCCGCTTGCGGCGGATCGGACGCAGTGGGAGTGAAAGTCACTCGTATGCAAGTAGCTAGTCAGGTAGGCAATCCGACTACGTCGGATCGCAGACCCCCCGTGCGTGTATGTCCGGTTCTCGTATGTGTTTAAATTGGAAATTCGGATTCTGAGTGTGAGTGTCTAGCTATCAGTCATCTTGGGTGAAAGTCGATTCCCGAACGGACAATTCGTCTGCGGTGGATTGGATACAGTGGGAGTGTAAGTCGCTCGTATGCAAGTAGCTAGTCAGGTAGGCAATCCGACTACGTCGGATCGCAGACCCCCGGGCGTGTATGTCCGGTTCTCGTATGTGTTGAAATCGGAAATTCGGATTCTGAGTTTGAGTGTCTAGCTATCAGTAATTTCGGGTGAAAGTCGATTCCCGAACGGACATACGCCT
>NW_021773408.1:0-940 GCF_005508785.2 Acyrthosiphon pisum | reverse complement strand
GGACCTGATCAGAGACTGATGTAGAAATCATAGATATTTTCCATAAACATTTGTAGTGAATACCCAGGCTGTATTACATAGGCACACATCATTTTATTACCTCTATTTTATTAAGTGTATTATTATCTATAAATATTAACACTGATATAATCCAAATTATATCATATTCTGTGAATTATTTTGTAAACAACTAAACAAAAAAAAATATATTGTAGGTAATTAAGTTTCATTAGTATATTTACCAATATAAAATTGCCAAACGGGCGTTAAGTAATTAATAATAAATAAATAAATAATAACAAGTATGTACCTACTCTGTGGAGTGTTCAGCTTTTTTTAATAGGGGAGGGGGATATGAAATTTTTTAATACTCTCAGACCACGTTATATAGTGGTAAATTGATGTTCATTGCCTTATTATATACATTGTAAGACAAAAAAGGTGGGTAAGTGGATGTCGCTCTGCTGTACAGCAGGTTACAAGTGGGACACTGTATAATGGATAGAATTAAATTTGAATTCAATGATATAATATCACTGTATAAGAAAAACGATTCTGAGCGGAGACGGTATATCAGTCTATGTATTAGACATATATATACTTATCTATGGTATTAAAAAAAAAAATTGACCTATAATAGGTACCTATAATAAATTCCAAATTAATCATATCATAATATCTATTAGGTACTTATAACGCGTTATACATCAACAAAAAACCGTGGTACTATCATAGATATATAATAGTATACTTTAGAAGTTTCAAGTACCCACGAATAATATTATACAATCACAACAAAATAACTAAAATAGTTATCCTAGGTTTTTAATATGTAATTTCGTCCAAATTTGTACTTAAAATGACTATAAAAATAAACTGTCTAAATGTATTTTTTAGATTTTTTGGTAACAGAATTAATTACTTACGTGGAATCTTGTTT
>NW_021773407.1:0-857 GCF_005508785.2 Acyrthosiphon pisum | reverse complement strand
GGATTATATGGAACGGTTATTTTATACTTGAATATAACTAACGTACTATGTAGTACGTAATATATTACAGTTTTAAGGTGAGTTAATTGGTTGAGGTAATACAATATTAATAAACTAATTTTACTTATACTACATATATTTCAGAAAAGTCTGGTAGTTAAAGTTTATAATGATATGCTAGCTGTTTGATGTTACTTATGTAGGTAGGTTTATGGAGTGTATTACAATATATTATTATTAATGTATACTATAGGTAGGTTTAATCATGAGCATAAAATCAAATTAATAAATTGACAATTGATAAATAACAATATTTAATTGACATCCACAGCCATTGCTATAATATCTACATATTGTGCTTTAGTAATATGCTTTATTGAGCAACGCACCTAAATCGTTAAATATTAGGTATATAACATAATATGTAGTAGGTACTTGATATATTACAAATTTTAGGTGAGTAATTTATATCAATTTAGTATAGCATAAAAGTACTGCTACATATTCTACATAATACAATATTAATAAACAAAATAGCACTTTATGTATTTAATTAAAGTCTGAAAACTAAATTGTATAAGGATATGACTATATACAATTTGATTTAACTTATATAGGTAGGTTTGGGTAATATATGAAATTAACTATTTATTATTAACTATTTAACTATTTATTATCTTACATGGGCTGGTGGATTATATGGGATGGTTCTTTTACACTTGAATAGACAATAGTAATATAACTAACCTACTTAATATAGAAGTACCTAAATAATATATTACAGTTGGTTGAGGGATTCAAATTTGGTAAATAAAAATGTTATGGAGAATATTATATTACTGTTTTTAGGTGAGTCA
>NW_021773406.1:0-778 GCF_005508785.2 Acyrthosiphon pisum | reverse complement strand
CGATTTTTATTTTTGCATATTTTACATATTTCAACGTTTTTACCTATTAAATACATATTGAATGCATATTTGTAATTTTAAAGTGCATATTATTATTTATAACACATATATTCGTTTTTCGTCGTATTTTCACGTTCACAGACACATTATATCGATAAAATTGACACCGGTCGTTATTTCCAAAGATAAGATTACATACATAATATAGTCATATGTAACATATATATATAGTTGCTATATCGTTGCTCATATAATAGAATAAATTCTAGACGGTCAGTTTTCGATGTCAGTCCGTGTCTTGCGTTTGATGATAATTTTAATTCGGAACTTTAAAATGCCTAAAGTAAAAACTCCAATTAGGAGTCGTTTACAGACATACGTAAACGATCATAAAGATATTTTTAAAACCGATGGTTCAATTTTGTATTGCAATATTTGTGAAATTCCAGTTAACGCGACTACAAAGTTTTTGGTAGACTAACATTTATCACGTGATAAACACAAGAACAATTTAAAACTCAAAGAAACACATTTAATAAATAAAAAACAAACTTTCATTTCTAATACGAACGTGGATAACTTTAATGAAGATATTTGCCAAGCTTTTATTTCTGCAAATATTCCTTTATTTAAATTATAAAATCCATCTCTTCGCGCTTTCCAAGAAAAATATACTAAACGACACATACCAGATGAGTCGACCTTACGAACGAATTATGTGAACAAATGCTACTCTGAAACTATGAACAACATAAGAAGTTCAATTGGGGATCATAAT
>NW_021773405.1:0-1021 GCF_005508785.2 Acyrthosiphon pisum | reverse complement strand
AAAGTTCACACTAGGACTACGATAGTCGAATACACAAAATTAAAAGTAAGTACCATTGAGTAAGTACGATCTACAAAGTAATTTAATTTTCAATAAAATGTTTAAAAACCTACCATTCGACAAAATAAAATAAATTACAAATACTCAATAAAGTTTGGACACTAGAATCAAATTATAAATTAATAATAATTGTACGGATTACTGGCGGGGTACGAACCAATAATATGCCGTTTGCCCGGTCACCAATATACTTCGTGCGATGTTACACCACTACTCACCGCCTTACCAAACTGCCTTGTGTGTATATGTGTTTTTAGCACTCAACAAGAATTGGCCAGGATCGCCGAGCAAAACCTGTGAGTGCTTGAGTGAAGGTGGTGTGTGCAGGTGTGTGTACTGTAATTTGTTTTTGTGTGTATCGTATATAGATAATAAATTAATTGTTCACAGGTTGAATTGATAGAGCATATAATATTATAACAACTGATAATTTAAAAATTATGTTCATACAAAATATAGGACAAAAATAACAAATTTAATATAATTTGGCCAGAGGCGGCTTGGACGTAATTACAAGAGGTGCACTGCACTCCCAAAAATATGGGGTGGGTGTATTTTTGTACATTTTTGGGAAACCGTTATCGTTAATACTTAATACTATTACCATGTTTATGGACTATAATGATATTAATATAATATACTTATAGAATCAGATTGCTATAGTCCATTGTTATAGCTGATTATATTATTACAGTCTATAGATGATATTATTAAAATATATCAAGAGGACGTTGAACCCGCATGTGTTGTCTCCGTCTTACACATGTATGCCATAGAACATTTTCGTTCGCTAGTTTCAATAAGGCGCTGTCAGTTTTGATATTAGAGTGATCTGACTTATTATCAAACTTTTATGTAACTATGTTATCTGTGTTCTCTCGTTGGTTTTTTATGATATTTAAATTTTTAAGTGAGTTATGAGCATTTTCAAATGTTAATATTTTATATACTGATAACTCAC
>NW_021773404.1:0-651 GCF_005508785.2 Acyrthosiphon pisum | reverse complement strand
TCCTCTTCCATTTCAACAATACTCACCCGAAATTCGATTTTCATGTATCAAAATACTAAAAAAAAGTTACTAGATAAAACATATAATATAGTAATAAGTATTAACAAGTGCAACATATGAAAATAAAATAAAAATTAGATAATCAGTTATTTATTTCTACTTACATGAGTGCGAATAATGCCAAAAGCGAAAGAAAAATTAACATACGTCTAGCAGTGGCGTGCTCAGGAATTTTGAATGGGGGGGGTTCAACTTTTTTTAATATAATATTTTAATCAATGATTATTTATAACCAGGGATCGAAACGGTACTAAATTTTAACGGTTACAGTTTCGGTTTTTGAGAATGATTTTCTACATTTTATGGTTTTGGATTAGGTTCTAAGATCGGTTTTTCAAATTTTTTGGTTTTGGTTTCGGTTTCAAAAAAGGTTTTTCAAATTTATCAGTACTAAGAACGGTTTTTGAAAATTTTCGGTTTTGGTTTTTCGAACGGTTTTTGAAAATTTTTTTTCTTGTACCTAATAACTGCAGACCCGATTTTTACTATCTATTTACTATACACTATTAAATTTCAATCGGTTTCAAGAACGGTTTTTCAATATTGTATGGTTTTGGTTTAGGTTTCGTAAACGGTTTTTTAAGATTTTAG
>NW_021773403.1:0-1231 GCF_005508785.2 Acyrthosiphon pisum | reverse complement strand
GTAGTCAGAGTAAAGAGTATAATTTAAAAATAAAAAATTATCAGTAGACACTCTAAAATAAGGATGATAACATTATAATATAGCACACCCAAATTGCATGCAAAATAAACTTTCTAAAACGATTATGCAACTTCTTATCAATAGGTATGACGTTTGTCACAGTGCATCGTTGGTAATCTTTTGAAAACTAAATTTGTGTCAACTAATCCCGAAGGTTTACAATTGTATTACCTAACATCGGTTAATCTATTATAGATAAGCTTTCCGTAATAATTACCGAGTTTAGAAATTAAATTCAACCATAGCGGCCATTATTATAGTATATAATTTCGTATAATATACTAATTTATGAGTTTTATATTATTTGCTAAACATACAATTTATTAAACAAACCGTCTATAACAATATAGATAGGCTAGTCATCCACAGTAAATCAAACACTTGGGTATTGTATTTACATACTTATCATCATACCTAACCATTACCTACCTAATAAAGATGATAACCTTATTAAGCTAAAAATAAGATCGATTCTTACGTTTATAATTGAATATTAGATTCTGAACGAAGTGATGAATGTATTGATTTTACAATGATGTGTGTTTTTTTTTTTTTTTTGTGTCTGACGACAACTTTTGGAGCAGTAAAAATGCTTCGATTTTCAAAAGTTGTACCTTTTCTGAAAGGAAAGTGAATCTAGTTGGTACTTTGGGGGGTCAAAAGTGAAAATTTCCCAATACTTTTCAAAAGCGGCAGGAAAAACCTTAAAAAAATAACGGAAAAACGCGAATTTTTACGCAAAACCAATTTTTGACAAAAACGAAAACTTAATTTTACTGTAACTCAAAAAATAATTATTGTAAGCACTTGAAATTTGCAACAGATGTTTATATTAGCGTTGTCTATACAGGGTTAAATTTTCAAAGTGTTTCGACTTTTTTTGAGCTATTTATAGACAAATGAAATTTTCAATTTTTCTAAGTATTTTTTTTTTAAAATAACGATAAAAAATTTTTGGTTGGATAGAAAACTTTGAAAATTTAATACAAGGTTTCTTATAAGTTGTTCTCACAGTGATAAAAAAAAATCCAAAATCGTTAGTCACAATTTTTTTTTATAAGTGCTTAAAGTTTAAATTTATACGAAATATGTCAAAATTGCGAAAATTTGCAAGTAATTTTGTGGTTGAAAAATCGTAAAATTTTTTTCTTTTATAACTAAGCTTTTAAAA
>NW_021773402.1:0-1454 GCF_005508785.2 Acyrthosiphon pisum | reverse complement strand
TTCAAAAATGAACTAAGACTTATGAAACTTACAACAAAACTTAAATATAATCAACTCTATCTTTTGGTAAAAAAATTATGAAAAAATATTACGTATTGGTGAAACGGGACGGGATTCCACCGCCACAGGTGCTGAAATATAGTCCAAATTGTAGCCGGGACGAGCTGTAGTTAATTCAAAAATGAACTAAGACTTATGAAACTTACAACAAAACTTAAATATATTCAACTCTATCTTTTGGTAAAAAAATTATGAAAAAATATTACGTATTGGTGAAACGGGACGGGATTCCACCGCCACAGGTGCTGAAATATAGTCCAAATTGTAGACGGGACGAGCTGTAGTTAAATCAAAAATTAATTAAAACTTATGAAACTTACACGTCAACCTAAGTATAATAATAAATCCTATCTTTTGTTAAAAAAATTATGAAAAAATATTAAGTATTGGAGAAACGGGACGGATTTCCACCGCCACAGGTGCGCGCAATTAGGTAATTATTTATACGGGACGAGCTGTAGTTAATTCAAAAATGAACTAAGGCTTATTAAACGTATTTCAAAAATTTAAGTATATTAAACCCTATTTTTTGGTAAAAAAATTATGAAAAAATATTACGTATTGGAGAAACGGGACGGGATTCCACCGCCACAGGTGCTGAAATATAGTCCAAATTGTAGACGGGACGATCTGTAGATAATTCAAAAATGAACTAAGACTTATGAAATTTAGATCACATTTTAAGTATGTTAAACCCTATCTTTTGGTAAAAAAATTATGAAAAAATATTAAGTCTTAGAGAAACGGGACGGGATTCCACCGCCACACGTGTGCGTAATTGGGTTAATATTTAGACGGGACGAGCTGTAGTTAAATCAAAAATTAATTAAAACTTATGAAACTTACACGTCAACTCAAGTATATTTAACCCTATCTTTTGGTAAAAAATTTATGAAAAAATATTAAGTATTGGAGAAACGGGACGGGATTCCACCGCCACAGGTGCTGAAATATAGTCCAAATTGTAGACGGGACGAGATGTAGTTAATTCAAAAATGAACTAAGACTTATGAAACTTACACGTCAACTAAAGTATATTCAACACTATCTTTTGGTAAAAAATTTATGAAAAAATATTAAGTATTGGTGAAACGGGACGGGATTCCACCGCCACAGGTGCTGAAATATAGTCCAAATTGTAGACGGGACGAGCTGTAGTTAATTCAAAAATGAACTAAGACTTATGAAACTTACACCAAAACTTAAGTATTTTCTACTCTATCTTTTGGTAAAAAAATTATGAACAAATATTGCGTATTGGAGAAACGGGACGGGATTCCACCGCCACAGGTGCTGAAATATAGTCCAAATTGTAGACGGGACGAGCTGTAGTTAAATCAAAAATGAACTAAGACTTATGAAACTTACAACAAAACTTAAATATATTCAACTCT
>NW_021773401.1:24636-25867 GCF_005508785.2 Acyrthosiphon pisum | reverse complement strand
GTTGGGCCAAAAAGTGTATAAATTTAATACAAAGCTCCTGATATATTGTTACAATATCAGTTGAAAAATATTAAAAATACATAGGCACAATTTTTTTTTATAAGCATTTAAAGATCAAATTTTGACAAAATTTATTAAATTTTAATTTGAAAAATTATTTTGTAGTTAAAAATTTATAAAATGTTCAATTTTTGTATCTAAGAATTGAAAATTTAAAACAAGATTCCACGTAAGTAATTAATTCTGTTACCAAAAAATCTAAAAAATACATTTACACAGTTTATTTTTATAGTAATTTTAAGTTCAAATTTGGACGAAATTACCTATTAAAAACCTGGAATAACTATTTTAGTTATTTTGTTGTGATTGTATAATATGTTTCGTGGGTATACTTGAAACTTCTTAAGTATACTATTATATATCTATGATAGTATCACGGTTTTTTGTTGATGCATAACGCGTTATAAGTACCTGATGGATATTGTGATATGATTAATTTGGAATTTATTATAGGTCAATTTTTTTTTAATACCATATATATAATATTATGTCTTATACCTAGACTGACATACCGTCTCCGCTCAGAATCGTTTTTCTTATACAATGATATTATATCATTGAATTCAAATTTAATACCATCCATTATACAGTGACCCACTTGTAACTTACTGTACAGCAGAGCGACATCCACTTACCCACCTTTTTTTCTATTTATCCAATTTAATGCTAACCCGGATACAAATTTAATTCATGTTCTACTGAGTCAAATACCTAATACTATTTTTAATTTGTACATTTTTTCGTATAATTAATGGTTTTGTATTTTAATGGCCTCCTGGTCCAAGGGTTCATAACTTATGCAGACAATGTATATTATATTATATTATTAATAATAATGGTATATTTCGTGTTGCTGGTAATGATTTATAATTATACCCATGTCATAGTAAAAATATTTATTCAACAACTTACTGTAGATTAACTAAATATATAATTAATAGGTGCGAGCCTGGTACATCTCAACATATTATATTGATATAATCAATAACAATAAAATCTAGGGTAATAACCCAAAAATATTTATTTTCAGACTGGACAGCTAGACCTGTACTAAATAATAGTGTAAAACTCACTGTATATAAACAAAATTAAATAATGTGAAAACATAATATGAATAAGGCGTTAAAGTAAATAATAAATAATTCAATAATAATAATATTTACTACGTCTC
>NW_021773401.1:2927-24586 GCF_005508785.2 Acyrthosiphon pisum | reverse complement strand
CATCGTGACTCAGATCCCCGTTTGAGCACCTCTTTAAAATGCAAATTTCGACAAATCCTTTCTTAGTGCGCCTATACATAGTATTAAGTACATTTACTGAAAATTTCATATCCATAGCTTCAGCAATTCCGGCTAGGCGATGATGAATCACCCAGGACAAGTCTTTTTATATATATAGATATTTATTCTAACACCAAAATTGAGCGAGTTCTACTTAGGCTGCGTAAACGTGTTTTGTTTTGTCGTATATGTGTGCAAGACGGAGACAAGACAGACGGTTGTGACGTCCTCTTCAAAAAAAAACATTTTTAATCATACCAGTGATCTAATATTCAGATCACTGACAGTCCTAAGTCTGTAAAAATGAGAAGGAAAATGTTTTTTTTACGTGGTCAAGGTGCACGGTTTTCAATTTATGGTAAGTGTATTTTTATGTAACTAGCCTCTGAGAACATTTGCAGTTGGTTAACCGATATAGTATGTGTATTGTTTGTATATTACATTAGAACACTAACGTTTTATTAAAATTATTTTCAATTTTATAACCCGAAAATCCGCTCTT
This sequence comes from Acyrthosiphon pisum, assembly GCF_005508785.2. Taxonomy (NCBI): domain Eukaryota; kingdom Metazoa; phylum Arthropoda; class Insecta; order Hemiptera; family Aphididae; genus Acyrthosiphon; species Acyrthosiphon pisum. The sequence goes on along the minus strand of NW_021773401.1, from coordinate 24,024 downwards.
TTGTTTAGGAATAGTTTTTGGAACTGTTCCAAGTTTTACTAAGAATAATTACGTATAAGCACTCAATTGAGTCGTTTATCAAACACCAAAATTCGCCTACGATGTTGAACGATGGCGCTGAATACAAAGATCTTGTAAGTCTCTTTTCAAATGTAAAAATAAAATATTGATTGAAGAGTCATTATTACATAATCACGCTCGTAACGAGGGAAGTATACTACACACACAAGTGAATAGTAATAGTCTTAAAAACGGATTGGAAGTTTTTTGCGAAAGGCCATACATTGTGAATTAAAAAATAATGTTCAAAATTAAACTCATAAGGTTTGTATTCTAATTTTAAAAAAGCTATACAGCCAAACATTCCAAATAGACATTTTACATTAAATGTTATGTATAATGTTCATAATGTAGGTAAGACGGTAAGTATTAAAAGATTTAAAATAACAATGAATCGAGAAGAATATTTTTTATTACATAATGGCAAAGCTAGTTATATTATAATTTTCTCTACGGTTGAAAAATTAAGATTTGTACCATAAAAATTAACGAACAATAATTGTTGGGTAAAATTAATAGATTTGACTCTGCAAAAGCACTTTCATTTAAATTTTTACCAACCGTGTGAATATTTTAAATATTTTTTAACATTTTATACCATAGACTAGTGTACTAACATTCAATAAACTATAGTTATTATTTACTATAATTTATTGGAAACTTAAGAGGACATCACACCTGCATGTGTTGTCTCCGTATTACACACGTACGGCATAGACAAAGCATTTAAGCAGTCTGAGTAGAATTCACTCAATTTTGATTCTATAGTAAAAATACTTACCTATTGTAAAATTTAATTTTTAAAATATTTCTTAGTCAAGTCGTCGCGTTTTTTTTTCCATTTTAACCACCCAATATAGCGTTCATTATATCGTCTAGAATAAGCAAAATTTTCAACATTTTTGAAATACTTTTAACTTTTCAAAATATAATTTTTCTTAAAAAAACTCAATGACTCGCCTTCCCAAAATATTGTCTTCTTTTAATTTTCGTATAGGTGTTTATTTAACAATATTTATTCTAACACCAAAATTGAGCGAGTTCTACTTAGGCTGCGTAAACATGTTTTGTTTTGTCGTATATGTGTGCAAGACGGAGACAAGACAGACGGTTGTGACGTCCTCTTCAAAAAAAAACATTTTTAATCATACCAGTGATCTAATATTCAGATCACTGACAGTCCTAAGTCTGTAAAAATGAGAAGGAAAATGTTTTTTTTACGTGGTCAAGGTGCACGGTTTTCAATTTATGGTAAGTGTATTTTTATGTAACTAGCCTCTGAGAACATTTGCAGTTGGTTACCGATATAGTATGTATATTGTTTGTATATTATATTAGAACACTAACGTTTTATTAAAATGATTTTCAATTTTATAACCCGAAAATCCGCTCTTTTGTTTAGGAATAGTTTTTGGAACTGTTTCAAGTTTTACTAAGAATAATTACGTATAAGCACTCAATTGAGTCGTTTATCTAACACCAAAATTCGTCTATATTTCGATTATAAGACCTAATATTTATACGTAATACATTCAAATCGTTCGTCATTACTCTCAATATCTATCAAATACTCATATATATATATATAAATACGTATACATTTATTTACTATATTTCCGTCATTGTTTGCTATATAAGTGTCTATGAAGTCTGAGTTTATTTCAATAATTTATGATATTTAAGTAGTAAAAATATTAAACCCAAAATTAATTAAATTAATCTCACTAGTTAAAATATTATACATTTAATCACAATCGTAAACAAAATGAAAATATATTGCACCGTTAAAATCACGAGATCGTCAGTCGTCGAAAGCTTATACCGAACATAAATAATTGCAGATCTTCATATAAAATAAGCTTTATCACAGTAAAATCAAGTAAATTGTTACAACTGTATCTTAGGTGCCTACATTAATTCAACATAATTAATATTTAATTGTAGTTGTCTCGTCAAATATATAATATATTATAATAATGTTATAATATATAATACATGTCGAAGAGTTTAAATGCCAATAATATTGAATTTAAATAATTTAGATTATAATAGTATATAAATAATGAATAATTAATGTAGACTACCTATATTCTATTTCATGTTACAAATATTTAAAGATATGTTACAACCTAACAGACATAACTAGAGACCGGATTTTATGATTTTACATAATATCTTAACTGAGAGTATGCAGCGCCGATTGGATAAGTTTTCTCGACGATTCATTTACCTATGAACTGATATACAACATTTTTTAGCACATAAAAAAGATTATTTTAAGGTTAGAGAAAATGTTGTATAAAAAACATATTTTAGGAATATATTGCCATATTGAGTTCAAATTTGAATATTTTAAAAAAATCTAATAGATAATAAACATTTTTTTATTTTTATTATTTAAAACTTGTTATTATTATTATTTTTTGAATTCATAGGGATGAAATATTTAAGTTTGAGTTTGAATACATAATATTATTCTGTTAATGAACTATATGCAATTATTTTTTATTTTAGTATTTTTATTTTTTGAATTCCTAAGTTTGTGTTACAAAAGTTAAATATAGGTACACCAGTATGGCAGTATATTACCATACTATATAGATTAAATATAACTCTTTATTTTTATATAAACTATTGCTTTTATTTGTCTTTTCAGTGTTTAATACATTTTTATGAAAAAGAATATTTTTTCATGAAAGATTATTTTTGCATATAAAAGATTATTTTTATGAAATTATAGAGCATAGAAGCATCTTATTTTCAAGATTTTAAGCGCAATAAATCCGGTATCTAGACATAACAGCATTTTCAAACATTTAAGTATGTTTCGTAAATATTTAGGTTTTAATATTAACTAATATATTATTATAATAGATACTTGGAGTCTAATATTGATGGAGTACTTATAAAATAACATTTACTTAGTATTAATTTAACAATCAAAAGTACCAGTAGCGTTAGCGTGCTACAAAAAAACAGTGGCGTCCCGACCACTGAGGATACGTAACCATTACATATCGAATGTGGTAGGTACAATATAATATTATACAATGAATATTCCAACCAGAATTTTTTCTGTATATATGTACAATACAATGTGCACCAGGTGCATTACACGACATAAGTGTGTGTGTATCGGCGAGGGTTATTGCAATACAATGTTATAATTAGGGCTCGGATGTTTATGAAATTGCACATTTTTTTCTACGTATCCAATTTAATGCTAACCCGGATACAAATTTAGTTCATGTTCTACTGAATCAAATACCTAATACTATTTTTAATTTGTTCATTTTTTCGTATAATTAATGGTTTTGTATTTTATTGGCCTCCTGGTCCAAGGGTTCATAACTTATGCAGACAATGTATATTATATTATATTATTAATAATAATGGTATATTTCGTGTTGCTGGTAATGATTTATAATTATACCCATGTCATAGTAAAAATATTTATTCAACAACTTACTGTAGATTAACTAAATATATAATTAATAGGTGCGAGCCTGGTACATCTCAACATATTATATTGATATAATCAATAACAATAAAATCTAGGTAATAACCCAAAAATATTTATTTTCAGACTGGACAGCTAGACCTGTACTAAATAATAGTGTAAAACTCACTGTATATAAACAAAATTAAATAATGTGAAAACATAATATGAATAAGGCGTTAAAGTAAATAATAAATAATTCAATAATAATAATATTTACCTACCGTCTCCATCTTGCAAATGTGTAACATACCGTAGTAACATTTTACGTTCAGCAGATCACGTTTATCTCCGTTAGTTTACTAATTATAGTTGATTAACCTTTTATAAAATATAAAGGCAAAATTACTATCTAGACAATGACATAGTATGTTTATTATATTTAAATTTTAAAACGAGTTATGAGTATTTTAAGATGTACGAAAAATTTACAATTTTAAAATACTGCGATTACTTAGGCAAAAAATGTTTTAATAATAATTCAACAACTCTAGACTAATCAAATAAATAATTAATAGTGGCGAGTCCAGTATATCTCAACATATCATATACAAATAATCAAAAACAATGAAATATAATAACTCAAAAATATTTATAGTGGAGCGCAGACTGGACAGCTAGTTATGTGCTCACTAATAGTGTATAACGCACGGTACCTATATAAACAAAATTAAATAATGCAAAAATATAATATCAATAAGGCGTTAAAAAAAATAATAAATAATTCGATAATAATAATATATACTTAAGTTCCGACGATCGGGTACGCACTTAAGGGGACGTTACAGTGACATTTGTTGTCTCCTTCTTACAAGTGTGCGTAACATACGTAGTAACATTTTACGCCCAGAAGATCACGTTTCCGTTAGTTAAAAAAATCATAGTGAATTGACCTCTTACAAAATTTAAAGGTAAGATTAATAATATCTAGACAATGACATAACTTTTATTATATTTACATTTTAAAGCGAGCTATGAGTATTTGAAGATGTACGAACAATTTACAAATTTAACATATTCATTACGCACTTTAAAATTAAAATATAATAAACAGCCCATGTCATTGTCTAGATCATCGTGTTACCTTTAAGTTTTAATATGCGCTTTGAATTTCGATTAATAATAATGTGGGAATATAATATTTGCGTCGATTCATGACACAGATCAATTAGTATTAGATATCTAATACGTTCGGTGTACAATAATAATATTAAACAAAAGACTACACACGATAGGCTGTTTGGTCACTACGGCAAGGGCGATGAATATAATGAAAAAAAAAATCATACGAAAAGATTTGAGTGAAATATAATAAACAATAATATTGCAATAACGTTAATGTTGACGCGACAACGGACGATAACAAACAACTGTTTACTATTTGTCTATTTTTTTCTTTTTGAAAATTATATAACTTTTCGAGATTTATATAGATAGCCCCTTAATTGTTTTTTTACAACAATATGCGTATTATATTAGTATTTAAGTAAAAAGAATTTCATTCCGCAATATAATTTATTTTGATTTTTAAATAAATATCTAAAGTCTATTGATGGCGTTTACAACATATTAGTTTGCTTTCTTGTATTTTTGTCGTTACTGAAATTTCAATAAAAAGCTTCAAGCGCCACCAAAATACGTACAACTATACATATATAATCTGTTTATTTCATAATATCTTTTGTTATTATAAACCAGTTTGATACCCAATACATTTTATTAATATTAATATCGTTTATCATAAATATATTATGCGTTAATGGATCGTTAGGATTTGGTCTCACCATGGTGTTAAATTTAAATTCGATGATATACTCGTAATATCATAGTATACGAAAAACGATTTTAAGCGGAGACTATATTTTGTCATGGTGTTAAATTTAAATTCGATGATATACTCGTAATATCATAGTATACGAAAAACGATTTTAAGCGGAGACTATATTTTGTCAGCTTAGTATAATAATATATTATATTATATTTATATTGTTATTATCAATACGGTAGCCAATTAAGTTTACTTATTATTTTTATTTGTTTATTATCATAATTATATATAATAATATATTTAGAAAGTTTCAAGTAGGTACTCACGAATATAAAATTATACAATTATAACAAAATAAGTAAAGTCGTTATTTATGGATATTTAATACTTAATTTTGTACAAATTCGAACTTAAAATAACTATTTAAAAAAATCTGTGTTATAATATATTTTTTAGATTTTTTGGATACAGAATTAACTACTTACGTGAAACCATGTTTTACATTTTTAATCCTTATTTTATAAATATTTAATCACCTAATAATTTGTAAATAATTTCCAATTTGATACATTTCGTCAACATTTGAACTTTAAATGCTTATTTAAAAAAAAAAAAACGTAGGTACTTACATATTTTTAATATTTTTCAACTGCTGTTAATAATAAACTATAATAAAAGTCTATCAAAACTCAAAAAAAATAATACACGTGTTCAAATGATTTGTAAGATTGTTTTCAGACATTTTCCATCTAATTTTTCCAGGTATAGGATCAACAGGCATAATGAAAAATATTTTTAATTATTGTTAATTTAATTTATATTAGATCATCTCGTTTATACTGTTCATATTCTATATGAAAAATGTTTTCTTTTTGTTAGTTAAATTTAAATGTCATTGTCTCTTTGACGTTACTTATACTAATTTATTGCAATGGTATTTTGTGACCATTTCATTTAAATATTCCAAACAATTTATAAATATATTACATAATTCTTTCCAATATTTATCTAAAAAAATGAATTTATCTACTACGTCTTTTCGCTTAATATTACTATTTACTAATGTTTTTCTTTATTTAATTACATTTTAAGTCAGATTCTGATTGAATTTGTAATATCGTTTCGATAAATAGTTACGTGTTTGGATGTGGCGAGTAAAATAGGCTATTGTAAGGACGATAAAAATTGTCTACGCAATGCGTTGTCAGTGTATCGTTACGTCTTGATTCAAATGGTCAAATAGCTGGAGGAAAACCAGAGTCAGGAAAAACATTCCAGAATATAAAAAGTAATTTTATAATAATTACACGCAACATGTCCTTATTTTTCAGGTCAAAATTTGTATTAAGTATTAACCAATTTTAACCTTTTAAGCAAATGAGTTGTCTTTTTTCAAGTAAAAAATGTGTAATATGCTAAGTGCTTAAACGAATATCATTCCTAAATTAGAATGTGTTCAAAAAAAAATCTTGGACGCAATTACACGCAATTCGTATTATATATTTTTTTTTATACCTTTTTATATGGGACGCAACCAGTGCGAGTGCGATACTGCGAGTCTACAACATATTAAACATAGTCAAAGTGGATAATATTTAACTATTTTTAAGTTACTTAAATGACCAAAAAATACTTAAATCGGAAAAAGCGTGAACAAATTGTATCAATATAATTTATATTATTTTAAAAATATATTAGGCATGTAATTTATTTTCATAAGGCAAACTACAAAACATTTTGAATACGTAAGTGTATTTGAATTTTCAAAAAAAAATCGGAAACCATTTACTATGACGTAGAAAGTAATAATATATGTACCTCGGCTCTAGAAACTAACGTTAGCCGTTTGTTCACATTAACAATTTGTTTAATAATTCACACAATGTAAACAATGTTTTACAATGTTTCATTTCAAGTAGGTACTTGTGTTGTCCATGTCCTTTTTATTTATTAATAAATCAATAAATATCCTATGCTTAACTTAATAACATTTTATTATAAATGATTTTTTTCCGTAAAATTACGATAATAATATAGTAGAAAGCAGTGCTTCTCAACCTTTATTTTACTTAAGGTGGCGGTGAGATGACTGACGGCACCGTTCTTGCATTTTATCATTCGATAACAATCGTTTTTGTGAAATAAAAACATGTAGTCAGTACTCAATAGATATTTTCGTGTCCATTTTATAGTGTGAATTTTTTATCGTACTTTTCCACAGTTACGTATTATATAATAAACTACTAGTCATATTATAATCATATATTGATGTTTTGGAATTTTTATTTAAAAAAAAATAACTCCTAATAAAAATTTAATGAAAAAACTATATTTTCAATAATAATAACAAAATTACACATAATAAACGAGCATGCTCATAAGACCACTCTGTATAGAAGTGCACACATTTTATAGCCGTGCTGGCCTTCGACTGTAGAACCACTTTCAAACCTGTGTAGACCCATGAAGGGCTGACGTCTTTCGACCAGAATTTCCTTAGCGTATTACATGTTGTGAAGCATTCCAATGTCAAAAACAATTTATTATTCTCGTGCGTGTAGAACGAAACCCATTACAAGGATGTGTTAAATAATAACAACAATAATACTAAATTATTGATCTGTATTTTATATTCCGTAAAAACAACCTAAATTACTGCGTCAAAAATCTGTACAGTTTACATTTATCGGAGTTTAAGAAGTGGTAAATCCGAGGCTATTTAATTCGTCACGTGCAAGAGTAGCTAGTATTATATTATTAAAATTCTTCAAAGTGTTAGTAGTGTTAGTAAATAATTATAAAACTTGAGCGATTGTACGTGACTTCTTTGGACTATATTGCAGCGCGCGTATAATATTATGTTCTAAAAGCAAACGTGAGAAGGTCCAAATATTAATATTATTCGTATATAGTCGTGAGTGAGGCCCGTAAGCAAGGAGCACCGGCTTGGGGGGTGTTTAAATCCCTCTGTTTTTTTTTTTTTTGAATCTAGGTTGTTTGCGACCGGAACGTCAATCAATAATGTTACATAAGTTCGTCATCAGATTATTGTTAAAATTATTAGTGATAGTATCGCCGACCGCTCCACGCACTTTCCATCACCCGACCCACACCGTATACGCATAATTTCATATGCTATAATTGTTAATTGCAATGAATTGTGTAACGATCCCAATACATGTAGTCGTAAGTGAATTAGAATCGTTGTTGACAGTAACATTGTAATTTTAATTAACACAATAATTATAATAAATTACCAATAGTGTTTGTTTATTAAACAATTATAAGTCTAAATGACTTAATTACCCGTGACGAATAGCGAGATGTGACTTAAAGAGAGTATGTAAGCATGTTTTCCGCTGGTTGTTGGACGTTCGTCGATCGATTGTTTGTCAGCTTCTCTCGTCGAGTCGATCCCTAACCCCTCTATAACTTTTAGTACTACCGCATATACAAGACCGTATTAGCCAAGCACGTATCCAGGATCAATTTTCGGGGGGGGGTTTAAAATATTTTTAATACATGAACTAAAAATACATAGTTAATAGTTATATTATAATTTGATCCTACTTTAAAAATTTCGGGGGGGGTTTGAACCCCTAAAACCCCCCTGTATACGGGCCTGGTATTAGCGCATAGGCACTAAAGGCGAATCTAGGGGGGAAAAAACCCCAAACAACATATTCAACGGAAAAAAAGACCCATACTGACTACAATTATACATACTAGGTAACACATTTATTTTATTAAAAGGGAACTATAAAAATAAACTATGTCTAGTTAATGACATTAAACAATAACTAATTATATAACAGTTAAAAATTCATAAACATAAACCATAAATCAATATAATATATCATATATAATAAAATGTTCAATAACATTCCTTAACATGTATTTAGTATTACTCTTACCAATAAAAATATCATACCAAGTATAGCCTTAAAATATTTGGGTGTATTATTCTATTAAATATTATTATGGTATAAAAGTATATAAAAATTATATTGAATATAGATATATTTTTCAAACATTCAAAATTATAAAATGTACAAAATAGTAAAAAAGTGTTTGGTATTTAATCGGTATGGGGCTTATTTTTCCGAATACCCTATAGTTACTGTGCCTAGGGCCTATGTGAACACTTTTGGGGACTACAAAATAAAATAATATTGTAACCACACTTTTTTTGTAATGTAATATTATGTTTTTTTTTAGATTCTGAGCACATATAGCAATAAATGTATTGATTTTACAATGATGTGTGTTTTTTTAATTTTTAATTTTTTTAAATTTTTTTTAATTAGTTGTGTTTGTACACGATAAGTAGTCGAAATAATAATTCAATTTTCAAATTCAGTGTTTTGTTCGATGGGAAAGTGTTTCTAGTTGGTGCATAAAATCTCATATTCTCATTAGTATTCAAAGCGCTGAGAAAAACAAAAAAAATTAAGGAAAACCGGGATTTTTTGCGCTAATTTGGTTTTTGACAAAATTGTCTATGTATGATAAAGTTTTCTAAATATTTGGGGTTGTGTTGAACTGTTAAAGGACATTTTCAGTTTCAAATTTTTTTGGTTTTTTTTTTCTATAAATGTAAATCAATTTTATTTGTTGGGTAAAAAAGCTTGAAAACTCAATACTAGGCTAGGCTCCTAATGTTATTATAAAAATCCAGTCATAAGTTTTTTTTATAAGCATTTAAAGTTCAAATTTTTAGAAAAAGCGTAAAAATCACGAAAATGTGCAAATGAGTTAGGCATTTTTAAAAATGTTTCTTTTTAAATTTAAAATGTAAAAATTTGTTGAATTATTGAATTGTTTACGGACAATTTAAAATTTAAATTTTTTAGTTTTTTTCTTTAAATATCAATAAAAATGTTTGGTTGAGCTAAAAAGTGTCAAAATTGAATACAAGGCTCACGATAAATTGCTGAAATAGCAGTTAAAAAATATTAAATATACAAAAGCACATTTTTTTTTTATAGTTTCTTTATGTTCAAATTTAGAGGAAATTACATATTATTAAATAACCAAGAATATAACAATTTTAGCTAATTCGTTGTAATTTTATAATATCAATTCAACTTACGAGCTTCCTTAATAATAACAATAATAAGTAATACCTAACAATATTAATATGTAATGTAAAATATCCACACTTACAAACCGTCACCGCTCAGAGTTGTTATTCTGATACAATATTAATGATATTATAAATCATCATTGAATTCAAATGTAATACCACCCATTATACAGTGACCCACTTGTAACCTACTGTACAGCAGAGCGACATCCACTTAGCCACCTTTTTTTAAATTATTATAATTTCTCAGTGTTAAGCCTTTAAAAACAGAAATATTTACAACATCAAATCTAAACTTTTATACATTTTTATACGATAACAATTTCAACAATAATATTATAAACAATTCAGTCTACTCTGAATGTATTTATTCATCCATCATACACGACTGTCGTATTAAACCATTACGCGAGCGTCATTTTATCGGTTTATCCAATCTATTTTCTTATATAGATAAATACGATGTAAATTGTACAATTACGAGTGTAAAATATACACGAGTAATATTATTATTTTTGCATGTAAACTCTCATATACATAATGTTTTTGTTGTGCTAACGTGTACAGATTTTATACTAACTTACTGAGATTCAACACTATTCCTCACCCAAAAAGATTTCATAACCAGTTAAATACTGGACACGAGCACTGAAATCGATGTGCCTAGGGTCTACGATAGTGTTAATCCGGGCCTGTGATTGGTCATCCCACGGTCGTAGGCTATACATCGTTATCTACTAACCATAATGAGCATATTAAAATTAATTAGGTATAGGTTTATTTCCCTATCCAATTTAAAAATAAATTAAAATTAACTTCATAGAACTGTATTTCAAAGGCTCAATCCGTTGTTATTATAAATATTATGTCATTATATTGATATAAATCTAATATTACGAAAAAACAATTAAAATAAGTGTAAAAAAATTATATTTACCAAGATAAATTACATTTATGTTATTTTTATTTTTATTTAGATAATATTTTGTTAAAATTATCTCATCTTATCTAGATAAATTGTTAGTTATCTATTCCCAACACTGGTAATATGACATTATTTTGACATCATTTGCAACTTATCCTCGTATAAGCACGTACGCTGGATTACTGCATCTCAACCTGGGCAGTTCCGGAGGAAATATGGTATAGACCAAGGATAGTTATATTGTTTTATAGTATTTGGTTATTTGTATTTTATTGAACATAATATTACAAGGGGATGTCCAAACCACGAATCACGGCGTATCCTACGACAAAGTTAATTTTACTTACATAACAATCGGTTGTTTGGTTGTATTACACGAGTAGAAAATTCTCCCTTACGAAATTTGATTCGAAATAATTTAACGTTATCAATTATTATAATGTTTCGCATGACGCATACTACAAAATGTATTACGTTTGATATCACATTATCTCATTTACGAGAACCTCTTTTCTTCCTGTCCACGAGTGGCACTTAAATATTTTTAATTATACTCGTGACTCTCATATCGCTGGCCATCCCGTATATAGTACATATGTACCTACAGGTAGTCGTTTTTCTATACATATATTTATAAGACCCAGCTACTGACAACAGCTATGTAGTAAGATTGACTAAATATGACATAAACAATATAATTACATTACAAAGAGATATACATAAAAACTAGGGAAATTATACGCGACTCCAACGGACTATATTTCAGCGCTCGTTCATAAATAATATGTTCTAAAAGCAACCATCGGACGTCAAAATATGAATATTCTTCTGCACTCATAGCCGTGAGTTAGGCCCGTAAGAAAGGACCGCGGTTTAGGGGCTTCAAACAACTCTCCTTCACTGCCTTTTTGTTTTAAACCTAGGTCATTACCTAACTGTTAATGGTCTTATCAAATTAAAAACAAGTGTATCTACATACTTCTGTAAATTTCTTGTAAAGTATAATATTATAATACACCCATACTGACATAAACATTTTTGGTATACTTAAAATCGAATACAAATATATTACTATATTATGTATATATTTTATACATTTTTTTTCGTTTTTATTCAGAAATTCTGCACATGGGCCTATCGTTACTCGTTAGTTGTGGTATGCATCATTAATGCATTGCATTAAAAGTTAATATAATAATTCACGTAGATTATAATATAATATGGATTCACCAACATTTTCAAACCAATGATCTACATTAAACATTTTAAGTGTCGGGTGATAGGCCACTATTTATTTACGTAAGTATGCTATCTATTTCATTACACGCGGCAGCTTGATAATAGCTAAACTGTTTGAATAATAGTATTCTTTTATTATTTATCAATCGGACAATAAATAATTATATGTTTTACTTCGCTGGTAATAAATTGCCCCAACGAATCTAGAAAAGTGTCTACCGAAATGAATCTCCATTATCAGTATTAAACAGCTGGAAACTTACGCTCTAGCACTTATTTGTTGTAGTGACTCTAAATGCAATTACCTTTCAAATGTAAATTGTAGTTCCGTGATAGCCACAATGACATATAAGCGCTAGTGCTTAAATCCCCAGCTGTTTAATTTAACTTTAATACTGATTATAGAGATTCATTTCGGTAGACACTTTTCAAGTATGAGAATCATACGTCGATGGGCAACCATACTATCTATAACCGTGCTTTGTACCTTACCTATACAAAGCTTAAAAGTGTGTTTGACATGAGATACGCACATGATCAACTGGATATTGGTATAATTAATTTTTAATACCTCTATTATTATAACGGCTGAATAGCATGCCGATACAATATTATATACTGTAACTATGAAATATTATCAGCGATTCTTAACCTTTTGTAGATCACGGACTCCTGAAAAAACAAAACTAAGTAGTGCGCAGTATAAACTAATATCAAGACAAAAAAATCATATTCATATTTGGCTATTTATATTTGAATTATGTGTCTGTGTTGTACACAGTGCATTGCACTGGTAACTAAAGTAGAACAAGAATGTAGTCTATATAATATTGTCGTTACTAATCGTCACTTAAAAGTTATACATGTGATACGTCTACGTCCAGCCACCTACATGATATAATAATATGTATTATGCTACACCTATCTATAATATAGGATTTATTTGAGTAGGTAGGTACCTATTTTATTGATAATATTTCAAGAAATTATAATCAAAACATTGTATTTAAAAAATCATATTAATTATTGCATAAAACGGTGTATAGTTTGAGACAAAATATAATAGGTTTACGTTAAACAATCAATTAAAATGACTGTTTTATTTTTTTATTTTTTTTTTACTTACACGTATAATGCAATATTTGATAAATACCTACTTCCTACTTGAGAATCGCTTAAAAATACATAATTAAATTAAATTATTTATGTAAAATATACAATGTGTAAACGTAGATTAGGAAATGATTACTCCCGGCGAATACTAATTTTCTTCTTTTATTATTTTTCCGTCGGACAACTATCGAATGTTTTACTTCTCTGATAATAAATAATTAATTATTTTATATGTAAAGAGTAACAACGTGTTCAACACAATGCACGTAATCAACCGATAAGTCGGTATAATTAATTTTTAAAACGATCGACCGACATTCTTCTGTTACAACGGCTGAATAGTATGAATAGTAACTGATAAGATAATTATAATAATAATAATAATTATAATAATAATTTATTATTATTATTATACGCACTAATATACGGCAGAGGACACGTATTGGAACTGAAGCACATAAAACGATATTTTTTTGGGTGGTCTCCAGTTATCGGAAACTCCGTAACGTTTGTGTGCAATCTTCGTCATCAGTCCGGAGTCAAAGTGCTATTATGTTTTCGAAAATATTATTTGGCTTTTGCCGCGGCTGATAATTGAATGGCCTTAAGTGTTTATTTTTTTTTTTTTTTGCCACACCATATACGAAAGTTTATTTGTGTTTTGATTTTATTGATATTGGGTTGTTTGTTTTTATTATAATTACGGACTAGGTGATTTAAAAAAAAAATGCGTACAATTTTCAATAAATTAACAATATTGATCTTAATACAATAGGCATGTTATGTTTATGTATATTAACATTAAAAATAATATAACATTTAAAAGCATATAATTAGAGACAGAAGTTTGGGACATTCGATATTCGACTTGCGAAATTTTTTTTTAAAATTATTTCATATTTAACCTGTTAGGACATCGGGAGCGGTGCGGGTGAATAATGCATTCTGAATATCACTTTATCTAAAGATAATCATAATTCATATTTCATAATAATATTGTCCCAAATTGCGACCCGTGTGGACGTATGGTTTTCTTAGGAAATGGGTTGTTATCGACGAAAATCAAAACAATAGAAATATTATACCTAAATACCTAAAGCTTACTCATTGTTATTGGATCGAAAATACTCAAACATACCTTGTATTTTAATTATAAGAAAAATTAATCGGTACCACATACCGATGTATACCACTAGAGTCTAGATTCACTTTTCCATCTGGAGTTGAAAATCTAGTATAATTTTTTCGTATACTTATCGTGTACACGACGCAAAAAATAAAATTAAAATTAAAGGCAATACATTCATCACGACGCACAAATAAAAAATACTTATATTTTAAAAAAACGAAAAATGTTACGCTTGGCAGATCCCGTTAGTTTAAAAATTAGAGCGGATTGACCTCGTATAACATTTAAAGTTATTACGTTCGCAAAATCATAAGGTTTTTACTATATTTTAATTTTAAAGCGAGTTTTGAGTGTTTTAAGATATTATACAATTATATATAAGTATATGCGTTGGGGAATTTTTTCCAATTACCACAATAGGCCACGGACGTTGTCGTTTATTTAAACTCCACTATATACCTGAAGTATTCCATAACGTGCGTTATATAAATTACGGTATAGTCCGAAAAACACTGGACACGTATGACATACGTGTTTCGACAAAAAAAAAAAAAACTGAATTCAAGCCTTAGACCCATAGGTCTATAGAGACATTCACCGTGGTTTCTGTGTGTTTGTCCATGTGTGTGTAACAAAGACGAGGTCAAAATGTATTTCAATAATAATATTATCCGTTAGATATCCTCAATAGACAATAAGTATAAAATATATTATAGTCTACAGCAGCTGCTGCAGCTGTCTATATAATATGCTTGCCGCAGGGCGGGCGCAGATGGCATTTCTCACGTACCTATATAGCCTGCAAGGCCAGTGTGCGCAAGGGGTCTTTATATTATTTTATTATTATTATATTTTACAAGGGGACGTTCGACTCACGGATAGGGACGTAGAATACGACTGCACGATTGTACAATGTTGCCAAATTTCATAACACGATAATGTAAAATAATATAATATAATATAAAATATGTGTTTTATCGTAATGTTGAATTTCCTCTTCCCGCCTATAGGTACTATACATACTATATTATTATGCATTCGCACGTAAGTAGTAGAGTTACCTACCAACAGTGGCGTAAATTGGGTGGTGCAAATGTAGCAAGTTGATATTTAAATTCACAGAAAATCATACACGTATGTATACCGATAGTTTATATTTTCAAAAGTGTATACTTGTTTATTAACGGGGCTGGAGCATGATTAATTTTCGGTCGAAAACATAGATCACAACTTCAATCACTACGCTCAATATAATGTTCTAATATCAATTTTGAAAGCAGATTTGAATTCTTCACTGAATTATCTATGCTTTGACATTTTCATTTCTCTGAATTTTTTTTTTTTTTACTTAGAAATTTACTAACGAAAATAGTCAAAATAGATCATATTCATAATTCAAATTCAAATACATTGATATTGAATATGAAAAATGTATAACAGTTAAAGCATAGTAAATTTAGAGAAGAATTCAAATCTGCTTTCAAAATTTAAATCGGAACATCCTACTGAACGTAGTGATTGAAGTCAACTGCAGTATTTTTTAAAAAAAAGATGTTTGTCATTTTATTAAGTAATATTTGGTGACATATTCATGCAGACAGGTAAATGACAGACGTACATATCCGCGGGTGACTGTAAACTCCGCCAGTTTTTATATATATTATAAATGTATAATACTAACAATTTGTTCCATTACAAGTTCCATTAACGCGTTTAGAAAGCAGTAATTTTTTTTGTTCACTATAATCATATAATATGAATATAAAGTGTTTTTTTATTCAGTTGTCAGAATTTATCAAATTGGTAGGTGCCTTACCGAATATATTATAAAATATAAAATATAGTATGAGATTCGAAAACCTAACGCATAGCGTCTATTCCCTTTTCGATCCGAAATTACGATAGTGCAACTGATTTTTTTCCTGTGCTCATAAACATAATATATGTATATATATTATTGGCCAGGGTGGAAAAAAACAAAAGTTACTAACACTAAGGTCGGAAATTTGAATCCAGCACTAAAAATAATGTATACAACAATAATATGTAAATTATTACAATATATCAGGGGTCACTGACATTTTGTTGATTAAGATTTACTAAGAATGTATTTTTCGAATTGACCCACGTAAAAAATATTTTAAAAAAAATTTAATTTGTAAGTCTTTACATAACTTATATCAATACTAAACACACTTAGGTATACACATAATACAATTAAAACGTCAAGTTAAATTAATATTAGTGTTTCACTTTAAATTCCTAAATAATCTCAGAATTAACTATGATCATTATACTGTAATTTTGGTGTAGAAGTATGTCAATGTATATCGATATGGTCATGATGCTGGTTAATCTGACAAATGAATGTAACTTCATCAACCAAACATAAAATAATAAATTCAAAGTTGGTTCCAACAAAAGAGGATCGGCTTCAAAATCGTCCAAGACCGACCAGTGGATCGTGGTCAGCCATTTACCCCAATATTTTTATTTTTTACATTATATTCGTATGTGTATTATGTATACCTACTTGCATTATGTACGTCTAATGAGAATATTAAGAAAAACGATTTATACTTAAAACCTCCGTCTTATCCTAAAGTTGTTTATTTTATTAAAAATAAGAAACCACTGTCGTATCATGCAGGCAAATTTATTATAAACGTTAATAGTATTAAAACTATTAACGAGGTTAAGCAATGTGAAACAAAATTTAGCATTAAGTCTTAGTAAGTTTTAGTAGATGTAGCAAAGTGTAAACTAGGTTAAGGGGATTGGAAGCGGTGATTTTCTGTCTTTGTCTAAAGCACGTGAAACATAGGAAAAATAGCTAAACGCCTGACAAAAATTAAGGTACTATTCTAGTTGTAGGTACGATTTAAAAAAATGTAAACATGTTTGAATTGATACACAAGTTTACTTTATATCGTTCGAATCATATTTTTAATATATTTAAAATAAAAAATATTCATTCTCATCAACATTTTGCTACAATTGAAACATTGATGACACCGCTTAATAGCTACCTATATATATATATATAATATGGTGGACACCAATGGGCAATGGCAGTTACATTTTATTATACGTCTTAAAATTTGTTATAATTAGATTTACATCATACGTATAACCGTATCAATATATCGGTATATACCTGGTTTGATTAAATTAGATTTTAAATATACGCGGTACATACGGGGGGGGGGGGGGATTTGGATGTCGGATCCCCTGACTTTTTTTTTAAGTGGAGTATCCAGTATATGTATGTACTTATTATTTATTGGTACTACTAATATAGTATAATTTATAAGAAACAACAAATAAAAACCCAAATTCCCCAAATGGTAGCTTTAACTAAGATAATATTACTTCGTAATAATCACCAATATTGCTATTGCAAATTGAATATTACATAAATATATTGAAATAATTCAGTTTAGCTCGATTGTTGTAAATTTTTTTGGAAACCTATGAGGGTAGAGGTGTTGGGGACAAATTATAATAAGTCATTTATAATTCAGATAATTGTGTAAAGACAGGTCTTTGGCGACGAATTTATGACTGTACGTGTTGTTTTCGAAATGGAACGAATCGGAAATTATTATATAGCATCGGTTTGGTCGCAGCCGGTGGTGGCATGCCGACAATGGTTATATAAGCCGAAAACATGGTGTGTAGGTTCGAAATGTAGCTGTCGATCGCCCAATTTTTTATGGGATTTAAGATGACCCGTCGCCACCGGGTTCAAAAGCAAGTAAAATATGTCATTTCTTATCGGGGATTATCGATGGTAAAATATAATAATATAGTCTCTGCCACGTATGGTAGGTAGGTAAATAACATCATAATAGTAATCCTATGCCGCGCGCTGTCATTCTCGCTGCCACTCCCCGCCACGTCGTACCATGCTCCTCCACTCTTGGCACGTAACCCTTTACCCCATCTAATCCATTCACCACCCATTTTATTTTATCCTTACGAGTAAAAATGGTTTACAATTGAATCGTTTGTATCCGTATAGTAAATTTTCCTCGCCCCCTCTTATCCACCACAATGCAGAGAACATTGAAAATTATGGTCAAAATTGTTAAGTGTTTAAAATACTGGAATAAAACACGTCATATTAAAATGTATACGAACATGGCAACAGTATATACGTTTTGAAATATTTCGTTAGACAGTCTCTGTTTTTGAAAACGTTAACAATATTTTGTATAATCGCATACATTTAAAAAAAAATGTATTCCAATCAATTATATAACTTTTTAAATTCCATTGAATTAAATATATATCAACATTTATAACAACGTTGCAGTCACTAGTTATATTAAATTAGTTAAATTATAATTGTACTAAGAAAATTTGAAAATAAACATTATTGGGACAACTACGTGAACACGTCTAGTGTTAAAAAATAAGGCTGCTATTTTAAACGCAGAAAAATATAACCATATATCGTGGCCACCTAGCTGTAGTTCAAGTAATGGTAAGTTGCAATTTAACTAAACTGCTTACAGCGAACGTAGGTTTGATATAGGTTTAAGAGTATATTATGTGTATAATTTACTATTTACTATGGACTATATAATGTTTTAATATTTAGCATATTACCATTTAATGCAGTGTTATTAAGAGAGCATACATATATGTATATGTGTTATATAAAAAATTATATAAAGATATAATATACGTATATGTTTTTTTACCAAGCATGTTACTGTCGCTTCCGGGTAACGCTCTTTTAGTAAATTGCAATTAACCAAAACGTATTTACGATCAACCATGTCGCAAAAGAGATTAACTAATTCAGCAATATTGTCAATTGCGAATGAAATAACGTAAACAATTGATTTGAAGACGTCATTGAAGATTTTGCTCAGGAAAATTACGTTTCATACTCGGTGTCTCGGTACCTATATGAATATACGTTTGTAAATACAATATAATATATATAATACGTTGGCTATAATATATTATATTAGGTTATATTATAATATGAAAAAATGTTGATTTGTATTATTTTTTTAATTCTTTTATATCTAACTATTTTTTTTTAATAATTATTATTGTAATCAGCTTTAGTTTTTTGTCAAATCATTATTAAAATACATTTATAAAAAAAATTCAATTAATAGGGATGAAAACCATGATAAAAGGCGAATAGTATATAATAATAATAATAATAATTAATAATAATAATAGGTGCGAATATTTTTAATTTTGCCCTGGGTGACAAATCTTAACGGTATAGCTCTGAATATACTAGTCGCATATTTATACTATTAACTGTTATATACTGTACGTCGTACAGTCGTACAGTCGTATAACTTCATAATATGCGCAGTTAAAAGTACCTAATTCAGAGGCAGTTACTTGATAAGTTGATAACAATTCCAATAGACCTACAGGTACATATTAAATTGTGATAAAAAATAAAATTGAAGTTTTTCGTCTGTTGGAGCCGATACGATTTAATAAATAATTACATTATCACTACTGTCAGCGAGGCTTATAGGCATCATTTGGAGGTGCTTGGGGATGCTTCGCCACAAATTGTTGATAGTATCATTGCATTTTTATTGACTATACCTACCATCATGCCGCTATAGATATTTGGATACATTTATATCTAAGACCTTATCATTTTCATAATCATAATAATACATAATATGTACTTATCAGAATAATAACAGATAAAAGTGTACAATGTACAATAATATGTACATTTTAATCACTATATTGTCATCGTTACTATCACTATTTAAAATTATTAATTCTCTAACCATAAGGTTGCAACGGTGAAGCCCAAACGCACAAATTGTCTATTTTGTTCGATAGACCAAAAGCGCAAAACGAATTTGCGCTTTTGTACCTTAGTAGTGGTATAAAAGCGCAAATATAAATTGTATTACCTGATACAATATTGTACCTGTTATATTATAGGTTTCATTTTAAAATTTAATAAATTAAATTAAATAGATACCTATACAACATAGTATTTTTATAATAATTAAAAAATACAACAACAGTGATTGAGTTCAGATGGAGTTAATATTATTTTAGTTTAATTTAGTATTTAGTACTATCGAATTTTATCGTAACAAATTACGGTGATGGTTGATAATCATTTAAGATAACTAATATACATATAATATTACAGATACAATACCTATATACAGTATAAACTTATATCAAATGACTAATCTAAATGAATTATTATATTATGAATTTTGAGTTATTTTTAATTGAAACATGTTGGAAATTCAAGTTTTAAA